>NW_027223323.1:4037698-4282698 GCF_030449975.1 Polyergus mexicanus
ATTCTTGTTAAGAACTTATTGTTACTCCGAATTGATAAAAGATTTAAAAAAATATTCCTCAATGATTTTTTGAGGAAAGATTCTCGATGTAGCGATAAAAAGTAGAAGTTTGTTGCATTAAAATATCGTTCCTCGTTAAAAATAATTTCAAGCCTTCTTATCCCAAGAAATTTTATTCCGTTCGTGTTTAGCGAGCGAGCGATCTTTAACGATCTCCTCGCGCTGTGATGACATCCGTAATTAAGATATTGACGATCAGTCAAAAATGCCGCTCTTATCAATCTACAATCTTATAAACATGAACTCACGCATATACATACACATATCATCGATCCATTCGTTAGATTTTAAACGGTAGCTTGTTAATGTATCGCGCTGATTGCGTTACGGTATTTATTGCGTTGGTTCTTGAAAGGCGGATTCATTAACATGTATCAGTTAGCGGTAAATATGATATTTTTAAACAAAATTAGAGAGATAAATTTATAATAGATAAATTTATGATAGAGATAATATTTCCACCAAAGCATCTATCAAAATCCTTTTCGTAAAATATCGATCGTAATTATTTAAGATTAAATTAAAATAATAATATATTAGAGATGAGACGATTCCTCGAGTGAGCTTGTATCGCACAAGGAAAAGACTTATTAGATCTGCCTCCTCGATGCTTGAAATATATACAAGCGACAGATGTCTCCATTATATAGAACGTCTCGCGAGAAGAAACCCTCATTAGGAAGCTTCGACGCTTCGAATAAGTCATCGTCGGGGCTGCTTATAGTTTCGTGGCGCATAAACTATTATGCAGAGCAGCTATGCTCGCCGATCTATCTCGTTGCAATCTCGTTGCCGATTCGTTTTATTCCGCGGCGGTACAATGGTACCAGATACATCCGCGTGCCTTTCGAAGGGCGGGAATATAATGGCATTGTTCCTTGTAGTTGAGAAGTGTAATAGCGCGCGCGCGCGCGCATGTGCGGATACTCATCCCACATAATCGGCGAGTATGACACCCACGTTCGCGATCGAATGAAGAAGAACCGGAAGAGAGATCGGCGAGTCGAGAAGAAGACACGCGGAATTTATGGCGCGCGCGCAATCGCGAAAATAATCGTAGTTGTAAAATAAATTAGTTGGCGGTATGTGTAATACAACTTTTTCACAAGATCAGGATAATATATCAGCTCCTCTTCGAAATTAAAAATAATTGTTGGCATCTAAGTTATTTTTAAACCTTGGTTATACATGAAATGCATCGAAAATCATCTTGACGCGAGGTGATGGAACGCTAAATATTCCTCCATCCTCATCGTTGCGCAATTCTCTTTATTACGAGGATGAAGACGTCGCGATCCAATCCTGCGAGACTGGCTGGCGCATCTCGGGGAAGATTTAAGAACGGTGGGCTGGGATAATTAAAAGTCGGCAGGTAAACGCGGTAGGTGCAGCGGTTTTTGCGAAACGCGCCGTCGTTAAATTTCGCCGAACTTCGTCGTCGGGACAGATTCATGGTTACGGTGCGTAACGCGAGACGGTATGCTCCCTCCTCTTTCCTTGCTTAATTACTCACCGACGCAGGTTTTCGCAACGCTGCCGAACCCTTTCCCCTCGTAACGAGCAACGACAATTAATTATATCGATGTAATTTTAGCAGCGAAGACTGAGTAGACGCTGCCACTCGTTTCACCAATTAGCGAAGCGACGAGAAGACCCGCAATGTCCCGTGCACCATCATCACGACGATGCACTCATTTTCGTCCCTACCATTTAAACTTAAATTCGACTTAATTAAGTTTTTTTTTTTTTTTTTTTTCGAGGGAGACACCGACTATTGCGCGGCATCCTGTCTGGCTTTCACAAATGAGAGTGCAAATTAATAATTATTATTATTATTATCTTTGTAAATTTGAATTATAAATTTGTACATTATTTCTCCCTTACTTTATTCTTATTTTTAAACAAAATAAATAAAGTAACGAGTAAAGTAATAAAAAAATGATAAGAGTAAAAGAAAAAAATTTGAGTAATGCAGCTAGAAAATATCTTTACGTAGAATTATGAAAATATTATAAGATTGAAAAAAGATTCGATTTTCCATTTCTTGACGCACTTTATAAAAACTTCTATAACGAGAATTAGATATGGAAGAAATAGATATCTACATACATCTCTCTTTGAAAGTCTAGCTTTTGTTGGCAAAGATGAATCGGAAAAAAAAAAAAAAAATGGGATAGCAAATTTATGATGATGCTTGGTATAGATGGTCTACGTTGCAACTTGTATTCAAAGGCATTTTAGATCAAAGGTAATCAACCGACTGACGCGAAATATGCGCAAGCGATATTTGCGTCGTGTTCAGTTGCCATCTCGGGGCCAAGGTTCCGTTCGGGTAAAGCGGAAGGATCTCCGTAGACCCTGAGGTACGGTCAACGATTGCACCTCGCGTTCCCAGGTTTCGCGCCGAGGGAAGATCCGAGATTACGTTACTGCGCCCATGCCACGTGACGGAAACGCAACGCGTGAAGTGTAAATTCGAAGCTCGACGGTAAACGCTTCCACGCTTGGCGATTGAGATACAGCTATTGAAACGTCCCCCTTGTAATTATCGCACATCGTGCTGAAACGTAATTATCAGTTAGCAGCGGGAGAGGAACGAGCCGTTATCAAAGAGGGCGGGGAGGATCGCGGGAAGAGAGCGCGTGGAATGCTCGTCTCGCGGGGATCTAACGAAAATGATGGAAATATAATAACAGCCGATCGCGCTTTATGAACGATTCAATTTTCCGGCGCCGTTCGACTTCCGGCACCGTAAAAAAAATCGCGCCGCGTGCGCATCGCACGATAAAATCGAGAGGCCCGGATTTTAACGCGCGCGCGTTTATTACACGCGCGGGGCCTCTCCGTTATCCCTCGGCAATCGATACCGCGGCGATTTATAGCCGACGCTTTTGCGGGAATCGCGTCCTTTATACGCAGCGGCGATCCCCTGTACAAATCCCCGCGAAATAATTGATAATTTCGCGATCGCATATTCACGGCGGATTTCGAACGGAATATCAAAGAGACTTATCTTCTCGGCCGCGAACAGTGTTTATACGGTTGACGTATTTTGCCTGACGTTTTAATATTAACATCAGAGGATGACATTAAAATTATGCGCGTTAGAAAGCTAACACACATAATTGGCAATGCGATATTATTAAGCGTTCCGCGGGTCGAACCCGCCGGATTAGATGGATTATCTTTCCGGATCGCTCGAGCGCGAAAGAGCCGCCTCGCTCGTTAATAATCACCTTGCCAATCTAATCAACGGGACGTGTTACGCAACATTTGGTAATCGCTAGATCGACGATCTTAACTATGGGCCGCGAAGGAAGGATGCATCAGTTATCGATACCGTTATCGGCGCGCACGATCGCGTGTAACTCGCGGCGGCGGATGCGAAGGTGGAAACGCGCGCGTGACGGAAAGAAGGATTCTATTTCGCGCTTGATTTGCAAACGCCCATAAATCAATGCGAATTCAGTAGTGGACGTTCGTAACAAGCACGATAAATCAACATGCGGGTTGGCTGCTCGTTTCTCTCTCTCTCTCTCTATTGGCGGTGACTATCGGCGGCGGATTCGACGAATCTGGCCGGAAACGAAGCCTTGACGCGATCGAGAAAACGGCATAGCGGACCAGTGCTCCTATTCTCGATTATTTGCGAGAGCCTTACGGCTGTAAGGCTTCATTCTCTCTCCACGGTAAAATTAACTTACCTTCGGACTCGAGCGAGATAAGGGACGGTAAACCATGGATCGTCCCGTTCATAGACGAACCGGCGATCGTATCCGCTTGTAACGCTCCTATGCATCCGAAGATGGTGCACTAATAAATAAATCAACAAGCGTACTCTCGATCCAGCCGATATACAGTATACACTTCGATTCATTTCGTCGTGACGCGCAACGAAGTGCGATAATGATACACCTACTAGAAACGCTTTAGTTCTTTCAAATTTTTCTTTCCCTCGGCTTTCCATCAATTTTCCAGCGAAAGAGAAACGAGAGATATTCGGACTATTTTTTTCACAGGATATTGCAGACGTATAAAAAAATTTAAATTTAACATAATTTAAGGATAGATTTTTCTAACTGCGAATTTATTGCGAGCATAATAATTTTAATGTAAAATAATTTTAATGTTATTATAATTTTAATGTTATTATTATTAAATATATTATTAACAAATAAATTTTTAAGCTTAATGACCGGTTTATTACGTAAATAATGGTTTTGGACATATATTTTTATTATATAAAATACCGTTTCCATTCTCTCTCCGCAGAAAATTTAAAAGCCATTTTTCAATTTTCGAGCGTAAAACCGCTCGCTATTTTTTAATGTAAAAGCCATACCTTTAAAAAAAGATGTTAAAATGAGATCAGCCTTCTCCCTTGTCTGCACTTTCCCGGATGCACGTGGTTGCTGATGTTTATCTCTTTGGTTCCGGTGCGTTATTATTTTATACGCGGCTCGTGTGTTGCTCCATTTCTTTCTACATCGAAAAGTAGGTTCGCGTAAATTCTAAAAAATGCGAATACGACAAATGCAACACGCCTAGCTTTGCGAAGCAGAAGCAAAAACAAAAGCCCGATGACATTGCGTTTCGTCGCGAAATATTCGCTGAGCAAGTATGTTACCTCTCGGTCACGGAGGCAAAAACGATCGGCGAAGTAAATTCAACGATATGATTATTTAAGCGTAACACGTTATATAACTCTTACAGTATACAGATACATACGCGCGTTGTACAAAAATAGTATCTCTACTCGCGCGCTTTGATGAGGTTTGATATTCAAGCGCCTTGATGCCGCTAAATTTAAATATGAACTCAGATTTTCGCAATCCAAGCTAAAAATCGTAAATGTGTGAAAGTTGTTTCTCACAAATTTCTCGCGTTCGACAGCAAGAAATCATTTGTTTTTATTATATTATTCGATCGGATTTGTCAATAGTTGCTCTTAAACTTATCTAAAGTCACTAAGTTTAGCCGCTTTGAAATATGCTTGTTTTATATTTACGATACGTAATAACTTTCGCGTTTTTTGTCTCTCGAGTTTTACGCGTCAACGCTCGAAACCTGTTGAAGCGTTTAATATCGCAGTAGGTTCCTGGTTACGAGCAGATACTATCTTTAAAATAGCACCGCGGTCGTCGGGACATGCAAATCGAGCTCTCGTGAGCCTCGCGTGAAATTAATTGCGCGTGATGCGGATATGCTGAGAGCTCATCTCGCGATAGCTTCGGACGTACGCGGTATAACACGTGCGTTGCATTGCGTTGCGTTGCGTCAAAATCTCAGGAAGAAAAAACGAGAGTCTGCAAAAAAAATAATACTTAGAAAAAACGTTTATATATATATATGTAGAGACAATAATAATTCTTACAGATCATCTTGCATGTATAATAATTCTTCTTATTGACATTAATTAAATAGTTTAAGACATCATTCAACATACATTATTCATGACACATGTAGATAAGTATATCGTAAATTTTGTATTATAATTGTATAAAATTCGTTTCAAGATTCGCCGTTGTGTGGTCTAGATTAGGAAAGATAACGCGATAGCTCGCAGGGAGTTTCGCGCAGGAAGCAGAATCGCAGGAAATAATACGTTGTAATCGGCACCCTTCGTTCCTATCAATTATCCTATTCCTTTTTGTCGTTAGACGATGTTATTTAGCAATGCCGCTCAACTCTGATACGCGTGACAGGGTCTATTATCGTTATCGTCACCCTTTTATAATCTTCGCGAAAACGAGAGACCATCCTTTTTTTGAACCTGCGACTGTCGCGGCGCTGATCGTCGTCCTTATCGTTCTTGGGCACGATGCTATTAATATGTGGTAGTTGCATATTTCCCCGATATGTAAACTCGATCTAATCAGCATAACTAGCCCTCTCCGCACTAGCGGGCTCCTAACGAGCTTCATAAAATTCCCACCCGCCCGCTCTTTTTCTCTCTCTCTCTCTTCTCTCTTCTTCTTTCGTCTTCCATTCCCCTCCGGTCGTCCTCCTATCTACTGATCATCTGGAGGAATCTGAGGAACCTGAGAGTGCGTCCGACCGATCCGGCATTATAAGACTGGCCACGCTCTAGAAATCTCGTTATCTATTAGATACCAGATATTTCTTGTAATCGCTGGATACTCGAGTTATTCTGCGGATCAAATCGACTGGTAATCGCCAAGTACGAATATCTATATTAGTTCATTGAACTTGATCCGTGAAATAAAAATGGCCACCATAAAAATAGCTCGCTGTTCACTTCATTTTCTAACTAACATTTTCTATCTTGTAATGTTTTTTCTAACAAAAAATTGCAAATATGTGCGACTTGCAAAAGATTTACAATTTTTGTTAACATTAATGACTTTAACTGATTTTCTTTGATTCTATTCATTCTATCAGGATCTGCGTGGAAATTAAGTCCTTGAAAATATTATCACAAATAAGAATCTTGTACGCGTGCGAGCGGTTAAATATTTCATACCTTGAAATAGTCCTATATTTTGTGTTTCTTAATTGCCTTTATGATAAAGTCAACTTTACGTTCCAAAAGAAAAGAAAGAAAGAAAGAAAGAAATACAATACACTCGATCGTTTTGGTCCTCGGTTACGTTACTCAGATTACGTCTCGTTAATGGAAATGGAGAACGAGAATATTGTATGTTTCTCCTTAAAAAAGGCAAGCTCGGAGACGTTATTCGTGACAAATGCAAAAATACAGATTGGTGAAAGTCCGCTAAAACGCCGATGTGAAAGCCAGTAGCTAATTAATACTTTTATTCGGCTTTTATTTATTTTCCTTTTTGTCGACATAATCATCGAATGATAAATAGCCATTCGGAGAAGTGTATGCGTGCCATGTGGTGGCGTCGATTGGAACGATGAAAACTTTCGCAAGCGCAATCGTAAATGTCGGGAAAAGGCTCGAAATGTCATTGCGTAATATTTCACGGTTCGCTAATGAATTTTTATCTGTCGCCTGCGTTGCGTGAAATTTAAATATCACTGCACCTGCAACACACTAATAACATTATCGATCTGATCCATTTGCCAAAAAAAAAATAGTAGTCCATTGCAGATTTTCTGTATTTATTTTCATCATATTGATTTCCAGGTATGATATGCATAAAATGGCTATTATAACTTATTATTAATATATATTTTTTGATAGGATATAATCGAGATATTACTAGCTAGAACAAAATATTATGTAATTGCAACTATTACGCATATTTCTCACTTTTGAGCCATATTCCATCATCTCAAAGTATCTTAAATCTAAACTTGGTAAAATTAATAAAACCAAAAATTATATTGTTATTATAATAAAGATAAAATTCATGAATTTATAAATGTGATAAAAAAATCCAAAATTTGTTCTTCTTTCACATAAAATTTTTCACAAAGTATTATTCGTAAGAGAGATCGGAAATAATTATAATGTTAAATTATGAGCAATACGAAAATTGAATGTATAATTATGAATTTATAAACGCATCTTAAAGCTATAAAGGAATAATTGTGAGTCAAATCTCATGAGTATATCTTACGAAGCGATACTTCACCAAGCTCGGATTACGTTTATTTTGAACAGCTGCACGCTTTGCGCACGTCGACTCGAATAAGGGGATGTTCGCTCGCCGATCGTAATCCATCCATAGCTATAATAATTATAACGAATTATTATGCGTCGCGTTCGTATAAATCGCGGACTTAATGCCAACGGTCGGCAACGGGAGCTTTCATTATCGTACGTTACGTTCTTCATGCAAACAAGTTCGGGGCGGATAAACGAGTCGACAAAATTAATGCATCATCAAGCCGGGAAACGCGAGTAGTAGCTAATTAGAAAGCCGCTTTAATGTTAACTACGCGCGTTCGCACCTTGTTCTAGGTGCGAATCGCCCGCGGCTGTTCTCATTAAATAAAACTTCATATCTTATCGGCGCGTCGTCGAACCATGTAAAAGCGTTCTTGTTTTGAACCCTTCGAAGTCTGATCTGGAGCCGTCAATTACCCGCAAATTCACACGCGATTGATCTTGTCGCTAATGAACGCCTTCCTGATCTTAATTGATTAATAAGGTCTGCAGAGGTCTGGCACGTGCTATTTTCTCAAGTCTATTGAGAAAGATTTCAAAATACATTTCTTTTATTGGAAAGCAATGCCATTTTACATTTTTTCATATTGTTTTTAATATCTTACTCTATTTTTTCAATTAAGAAATTTTTTCGATTGATGACAAAACTGGCCGAGTTTTGAACGCATTTGAGGATTCGCCGGATTAATATGTAACATCACGACATATTGTAGTAAATTAAAAAATATGTAACAATCGTTCGGTACGGCTCCGTACTTCACTAAGTCCGTCATTAAAGTCCATCGTGAGACATGGGGGAACTCGAATAAATATTAATATTAATATCGATGCTAGTCGCGATCTTAGTATGGCGCGCCTTTGTCCTCCGGTAGCAAGAAGTGGATTGTCACGTCGCCTCGGGGCGTCCTCACAATCTCGTGGTGACGGATAAGCTGCGTCGCCGCCAGTCCGTACATCAGAGTGGGGATACCTGGATTGAACAAACGTAAGGAGGCAAGAAGTCGGGGGTTTTATCGCGTCGTCGCTGAGATCGCATTGCTCAACCCGTTCGCCATGGCTAATTCCCGATCGAGGAGGAGCAGTCAATGAAACGAGACGTTGACCGTGACAAGACAACGACGACGACGACGACGACGACGTCGTCTTCTCGGAAATTAAGTCAAGTAGTCAAGACCGCCTGTGGTGATATCGCGTGGTTTCTGCCGTGACGCCTTGTTCCGATCGTTATTTTAGATACGGATTGATTTCAATTATATCAAGAGAAATATACCGGGTGTCGCAAAACTTCCTATCTTAACTAAATGACATTTAGGAGCTTAATTCACGAATATCTATTTTGACTCTTATCGTTAGTCGCTGACGAATCGAAAAATGTCCCCTGATATTTTAATTAAAGCAAAATATTTAAAAAATCTTGTGAAATTAATATCGAAGATTCTATGGGACACCACATATTCGTAGTAGGAATTATAGGATTTATGAGCTTGTCAGTTTATCGCATCTGATCGGAGTAAATAAACAAGGTTGCGTTTCCGAACATGGATTTTTTTATCGAGGCGAGCATCCGACTACTTACCAAGGTTCAATATCTTGATCGCCTTGAAGAATCTGTCCTCGCCGCTGAGGTCCTGCGCCGATCGTTTGCTGCAGTGATACTTGATGTACGGGAAACAGCCGGTCCTAAGCACGTGGTAATTACTGTCGCCCGCCGGCCAATTGAAGTGTGACATTCCCCGTTGATCGTTCACCACGTCGGCGTACCGGACGAAGTACGAAGTCCAGGGGGGCTCGCCGGTTTGCAATAGGTAGCTCGTTAAGACCTGCACGCGGTATTATGCCGCAATCACAAGCGGAGACTGCTTTGTATAGTCGATCGCGGTCGAGGAAATATTCTCGGAGGGATCATCGCGAGCAGGGAACAAAATAACGACCGTTACAATCCGTTACGACATTTTTTTTTATACGCTTGTCGACTCGTTGACACATCGCGCCGTCAAATGGCCGGTGCCCCTTCCGGCTTTCCGTGATTGCATAAAAAGGAATTGATCCGTGCGTTGCGTTGCAAGCATCAATATTGGTATAGTTTTAAAAGTCCGAGCGTTTGTCTATTGCTCGCGAACTGCCATCTGATTGCTGATGTCGTTTTTCAACACGCGCGATCATATTACTCGTATATTTGCCGTTTCGCATTACCGTAGCATGGGATTAAATTGCACCGGCAGAAGTAATTTTACACCACAATGGAATAAAAATTAACCAACGTTTAAAAAAATAATTGATAAGTAAGATATATATATATAGATATATATATATATATATATATAGAGAGAGAGAGAGAGAGAGAGATCTAGTGAAAAAATTAAAGTTTATTAAATTGTAAACTTTAATTTTTATATATTTTATGTATAAAAATGAAGTTTCTATTGTAAATGAATATAAGAATCGATAAAGAAAAGATTTATATTTAGTAGATATCTATTTGACTTTTACACATTGATTTGACAATGAATTGCTCGGGGGATTAACGGGGGATGCAACGGGGATTAGTAAAGTTTATCTTGTATTTAAAAAGATAAAAATATCAGAATCCTATTTTTTTTCAGATAAAGCTTATGTACCGCCCAAATTTGATCCGAGATAAGCTAGAACATTTGGAAATAATGAAAGAATGGCGTTCGTAATCTCTCGATGTAATACGCAATGCTTGAAACGGTGGAACTTGTTGGATTTCTATCCGACTGGGAAGATTCACGAGGATTATTGAGGTCGTGCGATCGCGATGTGCCGCGGGAATGGAAACACGCGAATTGTAACACGGACGTACATTGTTACGTAAGAAAATGTCTGGGGAAAGTGCGCGTGTGATCCCCTGAGAGAAGATTTCTCTCAAACTGATATAAAGCACCACGCCAAGGGATAATTAAGGGAGCGGTCAGATTAATTAACGGAGAAATGAGAGACACATTACTAACCTCTGACGTCAACGGTTTGTTTCTCTTTTTTTTCTCAAGTATTTTTACCCAGAAATTAACATATCTCGTGGTGAATAGCATTCTTCGTCCAATTTGCTGTTTGACGATCATTCCTGATTGGATTTTGTCGACCAACTCTTCGATCGAATCTGTGCGATTTTCGTTGATATTAAATTTAAAAAGAATCTTTGTAATTTTACTTTTGCATTATAGGCGATTTTATTAAAAAAAAAAAATTAAAGATCGTAAAGAGCAAGCAAAACGGATCAATATTCGGAAGCATATATTTATACTCTTTCTATTTTGGATAATAATCAGCGTTTGACAAGAAAGAATTTGGTAAAATATTCGCTAAAAAATATTAAATTAATTTTAAAATAAAAAAAAACTAATAATAATTAAAAACTGAATCTGAAGTCTGAAATATAAAATAAAATCTTTGAGATTTTTTCCTCGATGTCAAGATACATACAATTCTCAAGGTATTTAAAGTGTAGAAATTTTTCAGCAAAGTAAGCTTCGCAAAAAATAAATCGCATTCAATTGCGTTAATTTATTCTGAATCTATTTAATTTTAGCAGGAATTTAATTACAATCCCAATTAGAATATTTAATACGAAAAAATGGGAAAGTTGCGAGAAAGAGAATGCAGTCAATCGAATATTTATTTTATTTTAAGAAAATATACCACATAAATACCACATTTACATTAATCCGAGAACGCGCAGCTGAAAGTAACGATCATACTTATAGGAGTGTTCTTGCATAAATAGATGGTGACAGAGTTGCATCGTGCTCGATAGTATCGCTTATCGATTCGCGGGGTAAAAATTCGTCACGGTGTGTATCTTTCTACAATACCTTTCTAAAATAAACGCGAGGCATGAGTCGCTCAAAATGTCAAGGTTAACGAGATTCAATACAATCGCTCGTTGGAAGCGCGCTCGCGGTTAACGTTAATGTTTCCGTCTTTTACAAATGTTCGCGGCGTCAGAGCGTCGGAATGAGCAACAACGTAATTAATGGTGCACGTCAACTGTTGTGCATTAGTGTGCATGAATATGGCGCTATGCGATTTTGATTGCTTCATCGGAGAGATGAAGTTGCGAAGTTTCAGGAATACTTTGAATGACCGATGTCGTAATTGTGAAGCCAAATTATAGTCGGCATACTCGACATACAGTTATTTATGTACTTCCAATTTGCGCGTTTTCGTTATTGCCATTGTAATTTTGATAAACGATCGTTTTGAAAAAAATGCTGATCGTGTTATCTCGATCGCACGTAATTGTTATCGACGTTGCAGCGCGCAAGGAAAATTCATTTAGGATCCGCACGAGATTATTATTATTATTTTTTTTTTCCAAGCAGCGATATTGAAAGTAGATTTATCAGATAATATAGTCAGACAATTGTAATCATGTACAATAGATCGAATCTCGCTTCTATTCGCGCGGCAAATTACGATGGAGCGATAATCCCTTCCGCGATCTAATTCTTTCTTATTAGTACAATCGCGCAATCGAAGAATCTCACGTTGCTAATTTATATCTGTACGCATGTATGTATAAGCGTATTCGCGTCACTTAATCAATATTTTTCTTATCGATCGAATAATGTGCATTTTATAATTATCCTATTTATATTTAATATTTTATCTTCCTCTCTCCTGACATTAATAATTTCGTATAAGTGTTTGCAAGCAAAAATTATATAAAAATATTTTGCTTAAACGTCCGAGTATGTTGAAAATGTATCGTGCCTATATTGGTATCAGTGGTACTCACTTTTACGCATGCGTGCAATTTTTCTCTTGGCGAACAGATGTAGTTACGGTCATTGGTTTCAGTTAACGCTGTCACTTGAATCTTACTCGCACTTGATGATTTTATACATGCACCGTACATATGTCCATTTAATGTGCGCGCGTGTTTCTGTAAATATAACGTATATACTTATATTTTCTTTCTTTTCTTCATGAAGATGAAGCTGTGATATTACGCAGCATATGCTAATGATCACATGTCGGCGTGAGAAGGCTCACGAGCGCTGTCGTCGCTCAGTATCGATCTCGTTTGGCGGTCTTTTCGAAAGATTTCTCTTGGTATTTATTCTGCTTTAACATTTTTTATTACTTATAAAAAAATTTAAACAGAAATGAATATAAAATATGACAATGTCAGTGTTTAACTTGTTGGATTTGAAAGATCATACATATTCTATATTTTTTTGCTAACTATGTAAGATATTTCATAACATACTTCTTTTATGAAAAATATATAAATGTTTTGAATATTAAAATATAAAATATTATACAGGGTATCCCCAATTTAAATGGCAAAACTTGAAGAGCGTGTAGAGGACCGAAAAACTAACAACAAGAAATCCTTTAGGGGTTTGCTCGTTTTTGCTCCATTTTAGAGAAAATCGCATAAATTCAATCTCTCATTGTCAGTTGCTCTCTTGAGTTGATTGGCACCGAATAAACTTTCTGCTTCCTTACATATGTAGTAAACACTTGATGTCATCCTTACGCCGATCAATTCAAGAGAGCAATTAAGAGACCGAGTCATAGATGCAGTGCACCAAATATCACTAGAACAATGTCTAGCTGCAATTAATGAGGTCAGCGCTAGATGTAATGCTTGCATTGCTGCAAGAGGGCAACATTTTGAACAATATCTGCATTAAATAGATGATAACATAAATAAAATGTAAATAAATAAGTAAAAAAAAAACGAGAACTTGTTTTGTTCCTTTTTTTGTGATTTTCTCCAAAATGGAGCAAAAACGAGCAAACCTCTAAAGGACTTTCTGTCTTAGCTTTTCGGTCCCCTACACGCTCCTGGAGTTTTGCCATTTAAATCGGAGACACCCTGTATATAGTATCGCAATTATTTATAGATAGAATAATTTTGAAGAACTTTTTTTTTATTTTGAAATAAATCTTTTTGTTGCAATGTGATTTTAATTAACTCTCGACATATTTGAAGAACACCTGACATGTTAATTTTATCGTATATCGTGTACTTAACATATTAAAATGCAAGTCAAGATTATAATGTCTCGGGATAAATTTGTTACAAGTTGCGTTTTATCACCGCGGACGTAACGCTATCCTATAATTTTCGCACGACAGGCGTGACGATCCTCGCTCAAGCACATTCCCTTTAATAGACCGTCCGATAATAGACTATTAGGAAACGCGGATGAGAACCATCTTCTAAGCACTTCCAGGTGGTAAATATAACGTCGCGGCCTCGTGGCACGAGGTCAGGCTGTCAAGCAGCGGCAGCCTTGACGGTCTATCATTCTCGGCAAACTCGCGGTACATCTTGTTCCCTCTCTCCAGCCCTTTTTCTTGTTTCGATCGTGTTTACATCGGGCGCGTTGCGGTATCGGTGGCGCGACGGAATGTCTCTTCTTCTAAGGGTAGCAAAACACTTTTGGTCTGACACTTTTTAAATAAACGCGATCACACGTAGACCATGAACGATGTAGTAAAAATTCACATTGCAATATGTATCGAAAATAATATTTTCAGTATCGTCAAGTAAGATTTCTTTACACCAGTTTAATATGAAATCTTTAGAGATATTTACATAAAAAAATAATTCATTGATTTTAATTTCAACAACTTTGACTTATTGTCCTGCACGCGCTTGCGCACGCGAATATTTTTCTTCAAAAGAGAGAGATTTATTTCTGTAGATTGTAGATTATAGATCACGTGTTTCGTGACAGAGCTTGACTTTTGACATTTCATGTTATAGTATCACCGTTTTTACTCATGCCCCAATTATATTCCTTTCTCCTCTCTTCACAATAAAATCAATCTCTGATATTGTTTTTCGTCGCGAACAGATATCGATTTGAAATGAACTAGTTACGATCGTAGTTGCACATATCTAAAGGAGAAAATGTGTCAGGCCGACAATATCGGCGATGCACCTCCGGTGTTGGAGACATGATTTATCGCGCCTATCGACGTCCGATTTGTGTTTGGCATGTTTCGCCAGACGATTTGGATAACGCGTTTCTATCACATGACCGAGTTAACACAGCAGCGTTTCTAAACACGATGTTGACAAAACCCGTTGATAAATCTCGCAGTTGTTCGAAGCAGCGAATAGCGATCAGAAAAATGGCTGTTTCACATAATAATCTTTGTGACCTTTTACTTGATGTATTATGTCCGTTATATGATTTGGACGGTATTGTGAATCGTTATCTCTGATGTGCTCTTTATAAACGCTGTATTAACGTATCATTTTCATCAACTTTTGATTCAGCTCATGAATCAAAAGTTGATGAAAATGATACGTTAATACAGCATGAAAGTAAACTATGCTAAAAATGCATTCACTATTGTATGTTCTATTTTCTCGCATATCAATGAAAATTATTTCATTGTACGTTTTGTTTCTTTGTACCATCGTAATAATAATAACCTCGAATCATAGTAATAATTATGATCGAAGAAAGAAAAACTACATGAGTTATTATGATAACTAAAATTATTATTATTTTACTTTATTATTATTTTATATCGAGTTCGAAAATATAGTACCTTTATAGTATCGTTTATATACATATATATATATATATATATATATATATATATATATATATAAATTTTGTTTTTGATGATTATATTTATATATAAAATTTAGTAAAGTATTAACAAAACTTTCTTATACACCGTAGGAACGTCAAGTATGAATAATTTAAATTCAAACCGTGTATCATTATAATATATCATCATCTACAGCCGCCGATACATAATTTAATTAAATGATAACATTATTAAAACATTTTTTTTTTTTTTTTTCATTCTTTTTCAGGTGAGTGTCGTGCCAGTGGCCGTAACATAGTAAGTACACATTCGGATTATCCATGAAGACTCTTATCAGTGCGTTCACGAGGTTTACCACACCCAGTATCGTTTTCGCATACCGTCGCGACTTATATAGCGTCCTATAAATTATTATCGTATCTCATTAACGTCTACATGTTTATTATACACACGTGATCCGTACGCGAATGAGGTTTAAGATTAAATTCAGCCAGGAATCGATATCTTTACAGCTCCGAAAGTCAGTGTCGCGCGTCGAAATTTCTTTAACCCTTTTTTTTTCTTTTTTTTGTATAAAAAAGTTTTCCGATAAAAAGATCGAGAATGGTAAGATTGTTCGATTAAATTTCGATACTTTATTCCGACAAATATTAATATGATATGTAAAGGTATGCGAAGGATACTCATAATACAGAAGTGTCAATAAAGCTCGAGTAGAATGTCATACGCGACGATGCAACACGCAGTGGGGAAAAGACGGCTCCGGGCAGACGAGATCGCGCGAAAACGCAATCTCGTCAAATTGGATTACGCCGTCTCCGTTGCTGCAGCAGCGACGCGAAAGGGCCGCGTGAAACGCGCGTCTGCTGGCGGGCAGCTGCGATTACATCCCGCTTAATCGACTAGAACGTCATAAAGACAGCAGCTTTTCCCCACCGAGATTCATTATCACGCGACGCATCGTCTGCGAAGAGACGAGCGAAATGTAATGTTATTCACGCTCGCATACCGGATGTTTCAAAGGAGCAAAAACCGCTTGTTAATTCTTGAGGATCTTCTTGCACGGGGTGTCTCAGAATTAACGTCTGACCTTTGTTCGATGCAACTTGGAAGGGGGTGACGTGCATTCTTAAAAAGAAAATAAAAAAAAAATAAAAATAAAAATCTTCTATATACATCTGGAATACGCTATATAATTATACGCGTTTGACACTTTGACGTAAACCGCTATTCAATCAGTGCATTTACGACGAGAAAGCGTGAGCAGAATTTCTTACCGCAATAACCGTATGTCAAAGTATATAAGTTTTATTCCGTCACCCGACCGACGATGGCGCTCAAACTCTCTTCAGTATATAGCATATTTTAAATAAATGATCTCCCATATGTCAGAATATATCCTTCGGTAATTCAATTTCTTCGTCGCATTCTCGTCGACGCTCTTGAAACTACCGATACGACGATATCCATTCTCGCACCCTTTACACACGCACGTACGCCGCACACACGTGTTACGCACGCGGCCCTCACCTACGCGCAAACGTGAGATGTACGCGATGCGGCGTATACGTCTCATTGCGTGTGCGCGTACATGCGTTATAGGATGAAACACGGAGACGTGTGTTGGCTATTTCGATGCGAGTCTACGATTTCCGCGAGATAAATGACGTAACGGCCGTTCGCGTCGCGTCGCATCTCGGAGCCGCTCCTTCATTATGCGCGATGCACGCGCGCGCACGCACGTGTAATCACGCGATTTTTTTCAGTCGCAGGTGAAGACGACGCGTATACGACCGTCTAACGGGATCCAACATTGGGCGTTTACGCATAAACACCGTAGGATATCTCATCTGTTCCTTTACACGCCGTTAACGTACAAGTATAAAGGCAAAGCGAAGAGATATAGTCTTGATATTAATTTATAAAAACGTGAGAGAATTTTTTTTTTTTTAACGCTTTAACGCTAAAAATGCTTGATTAGAAGATGAAGAAGAGGAAAAATAAAGACCAATATACGATACGATACGGCTGTGTATTGTTATTTATCCAACATGCGCTTATGTATGTATACGCATACTCTTTAGTGGATTCTGTTAAATAGACAAGATTATGCAAAAGTAACATGTGTATCTTACTGTTCGTTTACTGAAATCGTAAATGTATGTTTACTTACGGGATAAGATAAATTTCATTGAACATTTCTCACGGTTTAGAATGACGTTGTCGTGTTTGCACTTTCTCTTAACGGTTCTTTATTTCCGCGCAAGCTTGCTCGCTATATCGTTCTGAACCTATTTATTACCAACTAACGACCATAAATTAGAATTTCGTTTCCCCGCGATGATTTAACAGTTGCCGGATTCAAAGTTGAGAGAGCCGCATTACCATAATCTAAAACACACCTTCCGGCTGCACGAAGTAATTTCCCGAGAGGCCTCGACTACGATTTCGATACCGTTGCGACCGAATATAAAAAAAGAAATATAATATTTCATCCTTTTCAAAGGAATTCTTCCCGGTGTAAAATTTTTTAGAGAAATATTTTTTATACTAATAAAAAATATCTGAAGCGAGAGAGAGAGAGAGAGAGAGAGACAGAAAGAGAAGTGGAAGCAAAAAATATCTATCGACAATAAACTTCTTCGTACACACATTATCGCGTGTATTTTTTTTATAGACAAGTCCTTTTCCTTCAAGGGCGAGGGATAATTGACGAGTTAATGGATAGAAATTGCGTGTTTGCATAATGAAGTTCCTCGTCGAGGACTTAATGGCTCGCTCGCCAACGTGCGTCCGAATATCTTTTTTTTTTTTTTTTACGCTTGCGGTGTCGATGCGGTTCGCGGTCGTCCGGCAGGATCAAATAAATAAGAAAACAGTAGGCAGATTCAGTTTCTGCGGCCGGCGCGCTGGCCCGATACTTATTCTTTCCCGCGTTTCTCTTTTTCGCGTCGATGGCGGCAGTAGAAGCGAGCGTTACCCTTCGGCAATGTACCGTTCCTCAAGTATTATCCTTTTCGAAAAAGTTCAGCGGCGAATCGTGAGCTCTTTCTCTCACGGTTGTTCGCCAATCGGTACCTTCCGCTTCGACGGACCGCGGAATGATCACTTCATCGATATCGAGAACCCATCGCGTCGTTGTATCGAGACTCGTCGAACGTTTATATTGGCGTGAGAGAGTGTCCATGACATTCAACATGCCGTATATTGACTGTCCAGTTGTCATAAAAGCGCAAATAAAAGATATTTGAAAGACATCTATGAAACGTCTATAATTTTTTTTCTCTTTTTAATTTTGAAAAGATCTTAATTTTTGTTAATTTCAATTTTTTCGAAATACTTTATACGCTTTCTATTTCTATATCATTTATCATTGGATTTGTTAATTATAAAACGTTTATCTTTGTTTAGCGAAAATTGCCTCGATATTTTAGTTAAGAATAATTGTCACACGCATTTTCGTCAAATTCCTTCTAAAGGATTGAAGTTTGAATATTAGAACATGTCCTTCGTATTTCAAAACATGGAATGATGTATATCTAACATATATTGTATTGATATCTTATTGTGACCTAGTATGATTGTATTTCGTATATATATCGAATGCCGATATCAACCATATTGTTATTGAACAATACGTCTCGAGCAGCTAACGAGAAACGAATATTGATTTGTCTGCACGGGTTGACCTTAAAATTATTATATTGCAAAATTGATTAAAAATATAACTATTACACAAACGTGTATGGTATATGTGAAAATGCATGTATAGGCATCTTATCTCTTAAACTAAAATATTCCGTTAGATTATTAGAGTAAGTATAAGAGTATTAGAATATTAGAGTAACCGCATAATGAAATGCATATACTCGCAACAATTTAGCAAGGCTAGATTCCATTTAACATGTTGCATAGTACGCTAAATGTTCGCGTATTTCCCATTTACTCATTGCAAATGAACATGGGTGCGTAATTAATTTAACATGTCATTTCTGAGAGAGAGAGAGAGAGAGAGAGAGAGAGAGAGAGAGAGAGAGAGAGAGAGAGAGAGAGAGACGAATGCAAGAATGCATTCTCCATTATTATTTCAGGCTTCGCTTGAGCTTTTGTGACGTAAATTGACAGTAAACTGGATGGGATGAATAATTAGTCACAGAATATCCGATACAAATTATTTACGCATTTATAGTATATTATATATATATATATATACGTCAAAGTATAATTAAAGTTAGTTCACGAAAAAAACAAGTTGAAGGAAGAACGGAGAGAAGTGGAGTTATTTATATACATTTTTGAGGATTCTACGCTTGGAAGCCGTAGAATTACCGCGGGAGAGTTCTTTCCACTTCGTTCGGTCGCGTCGAATGAAAAAAGGAAACTCACAAAATATCGGTTATTCTGAGGCTAATAAAGACTGCAATCTTTCACGATAGCCCCGAGTTCTGACTGTCTTCCGTTGGCAGGGCGTATTACCGTGGAGAGCACTCTTGGACACCCACCGGCGAAACGCATACATCATGAGGGGATGTATGACGCTCTAAAGAATAGGATGCATCTCTTATCTTGTCGAGAGATCATCGCCGTGTAATGCGTGGCTTTCATCTTTCGTCTTCGAATCAAGGATGGACGCCTCGCGAAAGAGTCGCGGAGACTCTTGTGTTATTTTCGAAATCGCGCGATGTAGGTGGTACAGCGAGAGTGACTCACAGAGCGAAGGGCTCTCGAACATTTAAAAAGCTCGTATTTCTTGCCACGTACAGGGATGCATTGTAAGAATCATTTCTATAGTCACTACAACGGCAAATAAAGCTAGCTTCACAGAATAGACGAGACAAAAAAAAAAAAAAAAAAATGATAAACGATTGGATAAATTTGATGAAAATTTAACGTATTGTAAGTCGAGTTTTTAGTAAAAATAGAAATTGATAGAGCTCTATTCGATTAATTTTTACGGTTAATAAGAGATTTAACTGTAAAAGTATAAAAGATCGATCATATTCGACATATTGATGAAATATGCATCGCTCAGCCGCGCGCGCTGAGGGATGTCGTTGATCTTTCTTCGTCGCTTCTTTTCCCCGTCGAAAGATCCGTCGAAGTTGCGGTCGCGTCCGCGCGATCCGCAAACCGCGGCGAATCGGTAACCGCTCACACGGCACACGATGCGAGGAATTTTACGACCGCGAGAGCTCGCCGATCCAGAGAGTGACGCTCATCCGTGGTTTTTGAGGTCGAACCGCGGGAAAATTTGTGATTCTCACTTTTGCGGCCAGAATCGCTTAGCGTGACGCGCGTTTCGACTCCTTCTCGGAAAGGACCTCCTCGTTACCGCATTGATATAATATATAACGTAGAGATCTAAAAAAATTCTGAGATTTTTATAAAATTTACTATTTTTTTTTATAAATCACTATATGTGAAATGTGCAAGATTTAATAATCAAACTATTTGATGAGAAACGAAATGAAAAACAATATTCTCGACAACAATTCAACTCGGTGTCCCACATTTATGGGTCTCTTCTCCTGGAATTTGAATTTGTCGATTCATATCATTCTCTTGTTAGGCTACACTTGCAAAGTGTATCATTTTACGTCCCATTCATTTCTTACGTCTCTGGATCTGAAGATATGTAAAGAAAGACACTTACATGACGTCTGGATTTCATTGTAAAATTGTCGATTGCATTCTTTACTCTAATGATCATTGATTGTACGATAAAATATATGCTGCAGTAGTCGCGGTATCGATACCTTTGACAATTGTCATTCAAGCGCCACCAATTCACGAATTGATCCGGAGAAAGAGAAGATCTCTCTCCTCCCTCTCTCCTGATAAAACGATCGATTCGTTGATTCATCCAACATGGATTATATCGTGATATCAATGCTTTTCGCGTGAGATTTTGCACTGTTTGCACTGAGAAGAGCTTTATATTATGATCGTTTTTCTTTTTATATGACATTTGCCAGATGCATTCTTCCGTTCACCCGTCATTTCCCGAGAAAGTCGAGAATAAACGGCCAAAAAAAAAAAGAAAAAGAAAAAAAAGAAAAGAACAAAGAGATGCATATCGTGCACAGCCACTGCCGCGCGCGATCCTTACTTTATGCCAGCGGATTCGCGCCGAACGAATGAGGCTATAAACTTGCAGTTACGCCTCGCCGTATCCTCGCCGTATCCTCGCCGAGGACGAAAACGCTACCCGGCCTAGGAGGTAGCCGGAGGAAGGGTAATTGCACTTAATCGTCCAGCCCACCGTAAAGGGCTTGCCGTAAAGCGAATTCGCGAATCTTCAAAGCTTCGAGACCCTTCAAGGACGACTAATGCGCATATTGTAAAATTTTGCGAAAGTCGGCTTTATTCCTCGTGTCTATTTCTCTTCGAGATCTTAATTCGTGCTGTTTCTCTTTCTGATTTATCCACCAATAATTCTTTATTCTCTTCGTCCTCTCTCTTTCTCTTTCTGTATTGAATTTTTATATGTAATTTTTATATGTTTTTGACGAAATTTCTTATCATCTATATCGCTTATCAGTGCATAACTGTTTGCGATGTGTAATTGTTTACAGAAGTAAAGTTTAGAATAACAAAAGCAGTTTGTTCCGACTTGCCAATTATGTACTCTGTTGCGAAACACACTCCGAATTATAACGTTATATAGGGAATCCGTCATATCTCGTAGTATACGGCACCCTATCACAATGGCGATTTATCGCACCGTGGCTTATCATTACGCGCGCCGAGTTTCATCACGATTTAAATGCAATATGCGAATCTAGGTCAGACGCGTTATTTCGTGAGAATTACGAGAGACAATACGGTTCGGTCCGGTCCGATTGGCACATGCAGATATAGGGGTCCGGTTTAAAATCGTTCGTTTGTAGCGTCCCTTTACGATCGCTTTCCGCTGTGGTACTTGAATTTTGATTAGCTCAACCTTACCTCCAAGAAAATGGTTGAGCAATCGTTTCCATTATAAATATATCGTTAATATTTTAATTTATTTTCAATTAAAAGCAGGGAGAAAAAGCTGTTTTCAACCTTAAAGTGTATATTTATTCAGTACGATTATGAAATCATTAAATTAATTAAATATTCCGTTTGTCCGTGCAATCTCCAGCTTTATCGATTTAACTTCGCAACCTTAACGAACGTTTTCACGATCGTGCATGACGGAGAAATACATATTGAGAGACGCGTATCGCATACGTTTAGAACTGGTTTACCGGCGCTCGATGGTCTCTTTAAAGAAAATGGAAAGGCGGGTGTTCGCGGGACAGACTATTTTCCGCTTCCTTTCACGTGTACGTACCTACATACGCCCGAGGAAACTGCGTGTCACGCAGCGTGACGTGACGACGACTTTATCGCTTAAAACCGATCTTGCACTCGGCGGGATATGCACTTAAGCGTTGCTACCAAAAATTTCTTTTTATATACTATATGTATATAACTTTTCCACTAAGTAGAAAAATTAATTTTTCGCCGCTAACAATATTCTACCATATATACGGTACATGATTTAGAGAATCAAATATAAATTTAAATATTAACGACACGAGGATATTTTTTGTACTAAAATTTTTAAAAAGAAAGGAAAATATATATAAACTCTAATGGATCTTCAATGTAGATATTATACAATAGTGCAGAATATTTTTCGTTGCCATCTGTCGCACCTAAGGGATTAACTAACATAAGCGAGACTTGGGCGTACGAACGCGAGATAAATATCTGCTCGTGCAACAATGAAGATGCTGCGAATCACGCCCAGATATAATCAGTAAAAGATCATTTAAGCCACGTTAGATGAGCATGATGTAAAAATTACGATATAGAGAATATTTATGCGCATAGTGTATTCGAATCTAAAAATATGGCATGAATCATAAAACAAATCAGACATACACGCACATACGTAAGATTAATATACACATAAA
Source organism: Polyergus mexicanus (assembly GCF_030449975.1). Taxonomy (NCBI): domain Eukaryota; kingdom Metazoa; phylum Arthropoda; class Insecta; order Hymenoptera; family Formicidae; genus Polyergus; species Polyergus mexicanus. The sequence continues at coordinate 4,060,853 of NW_027223323.1, forward strand.
TTAATAAAATAATGCGAAACAATTTAGAAATGTATATTAATTCTTTGAGTTTTATTTTATTTACGGCTATATATTTTGAAACGTTAAAATGTCTTCTGTCGTAAATATCTAATCTCAAGTAAAATATTTTTTTTAATGTATCGTTTAAGAAACTTTTAAATCTGGAAAAAGAAAGATTCTCCGTGTTAATATATGTACTATTTTATTGAAAATATTGATCCCAATACGATTTGCAGGATATTCCGAGCCCGATTAATAAGCGTCGATCCCATTTTCGCGAATTATGTTCTTAGGTAGGAGTCGGCAGATTCTCGATGCAATTCGCGTGGAAGACACCTTGTAAAAGAGGCTCTCTCATTAGCCGAGCTCGCTCGAGTATCGAACGAATCCGGTTTTCACGTGGCAAGATGCGCGCCACGAATCGGTAGAACCCATATGGCTTATCGATAGACGGATACTCACATACGTGCCGGTGAACCAGAATATCGGCCTCATTTAGGCCGATACGCACGCATATGCATTGCGAATCTGTAGCGCGCTCGTTTACAATGGACGCGGAACGCAGACGATAGTTGTGAGAGCGATTTTAGGCGAAATCGCGTTCGTTCCAGTGAGTTAATTAATTTCGACTTTCTGCATACACGATAGCTAATCGAGAAACTTGACGATTATAATATATCTCGATGATAAAATCTATACAGTTTAATAATAATTAGTATATATATATATAATTAGAATAATAATCAATCCCTCCTTTTATTTTAATGATTTTCGGAATATTATTTATGATCCCGAGATTGTATACTATGCAAGAGTAATTAGTTACGCTGCTCACGTAAATTGATTTTCAACTCGCAATATATCCTCGCGCGTGTCTGCCCTTCGCTGAACTATGATCCTAACGTGTCGGGCGATTCTTTTTCGATCCAATTTATGTTAGCAGCTAAGTCGAATTTTAAACGAAATAACAGAGCAACACGGTTCGAGATTCCTTTTTTTCCCTCGAAAATCTGTGTTCGCTAGGTATAAATCGGTTTGACGATATGCAAGAGGATATTCATCCGCGCGAAAGTTTCGAGTTGAATTTTTCGATTTATAGATGTCTCGCATCTGAACGAGAGGAGTAAAGCGATCGATGGCGACGTACGATAGACACGTTCGCGTGCATTCACACGCTCGCGATCCTTAATAAATACGCAGCTGGCGTTCGTTTTCCTTCTGCACGCGTATCACGCGAGTACGTATTCAAACGGCGAGAGTACACCTAGCGGAGAATACCTCTCGCGTAAGCACGGTACCCTAGCTACGTCATTAGCGAGGCGAACCGGGCAGATATCCGGTGTGTAACGATCGGCGGCAACCATAAATCGATCATTTAATTGCACTCCCGCCGGGAGGGAAAGGGCATTTTGCTGCCCCGCGTCTGGCAATCGCCTTCATTCTTGGCCGTCGACCGTTATACGCGCTTCGCCCGCGGTCGCGCATAGCGAAGATCGATGGCAGCGAGACGATTGACTTGAATGGATCGCGCGAGCGTCCGTTAAATCGAGAGGGACTTCGTTCGACCATCTGTCGGCTGTTCCGCGGAAGATGCGGAAGTCGAAGGATGACGAGCGCCGCTGATTATCGTCTCGAAAATCCGCCTGTTAAAATGTATAGGAGCGATAAGCTAATTAATCGTAGAGCTATATCGAGCGTCGGAATTTAATTTAAGCGAAGAGAGGGAAGAGTAAAAAGTATTTCGTCACGAGTTTTGGGATTTTCTAAAGAATCGCATTTATATGATATTATTGGATATCGAGCTTAACATAGGATATATAATATTGATTTATAGGCGGGGGGGGGGGAGGGATAATCATTGCCCTGTCAAGTGATAAAATGCACTTCGGCATCCGCGAATAATTCGTCAAAGTTGGATATCCCAACATCAAACGAATTAACTTCCGCTTATGATGCTGCAGGATGTATTATGTATCATAATATCATATCGAGTGGAATTTAATTCACAAATGTCAGAACTATATATTCGATGGTTAAATAAATAATCGATAAACGCCGGATTAAATAGATTAATTAGACGTTTCCTTGATTTTTTACAATTTACAAGCGCATTTTATCATTTTTATACGACCTTTCGAAGCATAATTTCGATGATGATAAGACACCACGTAACGATCGCGCATCCGCTATATGCGTTCTTCGAAATAATAATACGTGAAGGACACATCGCTACGTCTTTGTAAAATAGCCCGTAACCATCGTCTCTCTCTCTCGTCGGAGAGCATTCAATTTGTCCACGACGGCGGCTCGCTACAACCGGGGAACGCAAAGAGAGGCATCTCAGGAGAAGGGCATCTCGAGATACTCGTGGTGCGCGTACTCGGGGGGAGGGGGAGGGGGGGGATATACTCTACGCGGGAATAATTACACGGCTCGCGTCCGAATAAAATATTTCCCCCCGAGTGCATCTCTCTCGTGCGCCGCGGCCGAGTTTGCGATGCATCTTGCACGCGGGCGATCTCATCTCCGAATGATTATCGACGCGATCGCCGCCGCTCGCGTACTGTAATTGCGCGCGATTATTCTCTCTTTCTCCTTCTTCCACGGCTCGGTCTATTCCCCTCCTATTCGGAGTTAGACGCGGGCCCAAGGGGGCGTTCGAGCTATCCCACCGGAACTCGCGTTCGAAACATTGTATCGAATCGCACGCGAATTAAATTGATTTATAGGCCGGTGCGTATCGCGAGCGGCGAACGCGCGAGTCTTTGGCCGACGATTTTTTTTGCCTTCATGGTTGCGTTTAACTTTTCACGGTTTCCAATGGTCGACGTTATCGACAAAATCGGGTCGAGCCTTTGATTAACGAAAATTAAACACCTTTTTTCGCTTTTTAATTTATACAGAGTATCTACTTCCTGGAAAAACATGGAAAACCTGGAATATTCTCAGGGATTTTTTTTGTACCTGAAAAAATCAGGGAACTCTTGTGGAATTTGATTGGGATTCAGGAAACTTCTTAAAAAAAAAAAAAAAAAAAAAAAAAAAAATCCTTTTCTTGATAATTTCGCTTTTATATTATAAAACAGTCGGCAAACCAAGTAAATCATGTCTTTGAAATATATTATGAATATGTATATCTCTTCATATTTGTTTATATATATTCTGTATCTTAACAAAATATTGAGAATATACAGAATATTTTTTATTGCAATTTTTAGTAACAAAAAAAAAAAAATGGAAATTTTATATGCAAGTGAAAAATGCTTATTTTACGAAAATTACTCAATTTTTTCTTAAGACATTTATAAATGTAGCGCTTGAAACTTAAGAGGTTCCGTGTGTTTTCCTTCGTACGAATAAAAAAACATTAGAAAATGCATACGACAAAAAATTTATCATCGCCAAAAAATTTTTTTAAATATTTTTTCTAACAAAAATATCTGAAAAATCAGGAAATTTTCGGAGAATTTTTTTTCCAATATTTGAGTAGGCACTCTTTTATATTAAATATTTCGATAATTTAATTGTAAGTCACAGAAATGAATTTTCTGTTCAAGATTTGTAGAGGGATAAGGGATTTGCGGTCGGTTGTCTGTAAATGGAAAAGAATCGTGAGCATCCCGTATCCCGCTGTTGCGTATCCCACTATGCGTGATCGCCGACGTTCACACGCGTGTTTCACGCGCTCCGCCGACCGGTCGTCGGCGATCACGAACGCATAAGCGCACGCCAACCGGCGATTTAGAAACGTCGGCTTTCGTCGCAAAACGCATTCACCGAAGGAAGAATGCGGAGAGCGTGCACGACGTTCATTTTGTAATAATACGTACATTCTTCGGGGGTTTTATAAAAATAGTAAAAAAAAAAAAAAAGGGAAAGTTCTCTCTCCTCTACTCGCGCGGTCTACGAATAATTTTAACACAATGGCGCGGTCAAGTGGGATCTGAAGACTGAATCTCGAATTTTTTTACGTTGAAACTCGTTTCGCTTTGAATCGTCCGTCCCTCCTGATCCTGTTGAGCTGCTTGGAAAACGATTGCCGCTGCTGAATCCACTCACTCGACTTTCTCCGGGACGCGAATTTGTCACTATAATCCGATCAATTTATCGGTTAAATCCGGTTCGCCCGCCGTTACTACCAGAGTGAATCTTCGCTATGTCGATGTTCGTTCCACCAGCGAGGCACGCGAAAAAATCTGCAAACTAGTTCTCCATAAATAGTGAGGACGACTATGCAGCCTTCGAATCTCCACACGGAAAAATCGTTTATGGATCTCATGATGCTTTTGCGCGACTCGTACACGCGAAAGATCGTCGCTTTTCAGAAATGTGAAAAAAATTAAGAATGTTTCTCCACTTAACGAGAATTAATTCAAATATTAAATCAAAATACTTAATGAGAGTTATTACATTTCAATGCCGCCCATTTCTCTCTTATAGGGATACGGAAATCAGATTAAAATTAGGCTGCACTATATTCTCAAGATTTTCTTATAAATATAATATCACGTTTGACGAATTTAATGCTTCGAACGTTTCTTTACCGTTTATCTACGTTTTCGATTAACTAACATATTCTTGATTGTACGCCATGGTCTGCGGGATCTTCGGATATGTGAATTCCTATATTATATTCGCTTATTTTTGCCTTGCGGTAAAAACGGTACGTCCGATCTCCGATGCGCTTATATATCATCCGATTGGAACACGTTCGAGTGAATTTCCAAAGAAATAATCTCGATCTCTTCCTAAGGCGAGGATACAGGTATAGTCGTTTGTTGTTTCTACGCCACGCTCCAAATTGTTAGTTAGACGATAGCAACCGGTCCTGTATATTTATTCCGATCATTGCGGTGCCGCGATCGATGGGAAAAGGGACCTACGATCGTCCCTATCCCTCCTCTCTCAGATATTGGCTATTTCAGATGCTGGGAGAATAGAAAGAGAAAGAGGGAGAGAAATAGAAACAAGCTGCTGGATTTATCGTATAGAAAAATCACGCGTCATCGTTGTCATCGTTATACGTAACGCTTTATGAATCGTAAACCTTTTCTCGTGGAGAAAACAAACGGATATCGTTCGCGAGATTGAAACCACGACCTTTGATGCATCGCCTTATTTTCTTTCATCTCATTGTGAGATAAAGATGCAATAACAATTTCCTAACTCTAGATGTCTAAATGGAAACGTAGTTTCTTCCGAGATTTGCGTGGAGTTCTGGATTTATTCTTGAAAAAATTCTTGGACACGACTATTAATTAATAATTATACTAAATAAAATAATGTCGTAGAAGACATTAGATTTATAAAGATATATATCCAATTTTGCGATACTCTACGTTCTTCTCGTTAATTTCGAACGCAATCGAGGTATTTTTATGCCGCGTGTATTTCACGTTTCGCGTTTGAATAAAATAATTTATGAATTTAATATCGCTTAAAATACGATACAACAGAGTGGAACGTTGTAGAGGAAATGAAGGTTGCATTTTTGATGAATTAATATGAAATAATAGGGAAACACATATAATCAGAGGGAATTGTATTTTGTAGAAATTAGATCGCTTTTGCAATACGCTTATATTTTCAACGAGCGTTTTGATACGGATATCAAACGTTTCGCCGTTCTCATTTTCCACTTTATTCGCTTCCACATCGATTACAATCATAAATTGCGCGTGCGTGTGCACCCTTTGTACTCATTTTATTGCACGCGCATTTATTTTACATATATACGTACCTGTATATGTACATTAATTACCAATTACATTACGTAGCGAGAATCTACGAGAGGGATGCCGGCGTCATCGGATCGCCTGTGAAATCATTGTATCCGACGTGCACACTAATGCATACATATGCGGGAGAGAGAGAGAGAGAGAGAGAGAGGCCGTACGTACGCGAACGTTAGTCCTCGAGACGTGAAAAAGGCAGAATTACGAACATGCGATATTCGATTCGAGCTTAGGATTCCCCTTCACTCACCATCGTTCTTTATCCCATCTAACTCGGCCGTTTATCGAAGAAGCTGTGCCATATCTCGTCGCATGCGGCTACAATTAGACACGCATCTCTCTTTCTCTCTTTGTCTCTCTCTCTCTCTCTCTCTCTCTCTCTCTCTGTTCCTGTCGGAGAAATTTTTCTCGCCTTATTTGCACAACCTCGATAGCTCGATAAACGTTGCGCGGACGCGCACACGAGCATAAGATAATTGCTGGCTCCAGACGGAGCACGTATATATATATACGGGTTTGCAACATGAGAGCGCTCCTCTCCTAAGAGAAAGAGAGAGAGAGAGAGAGAGAGTCTGGGCTCTCTGGACCGCTCCCGCGCGTGGTTTATTCACGGTCGGCCGACTATGATCTCGACTTTTCGCTAGTCGAGCACTTTGCTTGGTAATATGCACCGGTACTTTGTTAGCGGCCCGTTAAAGCGGCCGCTATTAATCGCGACTTTATTAAACGCTGGCAGGCGCCGGTTGTACGAGACCTAAATTAAGGCGCGGCACAGAATAAGAGGATTCGCGTAATAAATATTTCGGCGTGCGTACAAGTGAATATATTCTCAACAGAATAAATAAATTAATCGTTAGAGAGAAAGATGTGTAAGATAAATTAATATATAAATTGATAAAATAATAATAAAATATGAATACGAAAAATATTAATACATATTTTGTTTCTAAGCGTCTGTATGTGTGTGTGTGTGTTGACGCATCATTATGTGGATGATTAAGAGTTTTAGCTTTAATATTGATAATTCTATGATTCTTGACGGTAAACAAAAAATTTTGGCTATTAAACCAAAGAAATTGTATCTTAGGATAAAATGATTTTTTTTTTTTTTTTTTTTTTCCCATGATGCTTTATCATTTCATAGAGCAACGTGCGAGAGAATCGATATATACAAAAAAGATCATACTATTTAAGAAACTAAAGAATGACTTTCGGATTATCTTGGCCTTGCTCTCTATATCTAGAAAAAAATTTCTTTGTGTGATCAAATTATTTCTCTCTCCCAGGAATATAAATCATCACGAAGAGAAAAATATCGTATCAAATCTAGTCTTCGAAACGTGTTCGACTCCGTTGATTATAAGTAGACGTCTTATATATTCGAAACTTAAGTCGAGATCGACATCGTCGCTTTGTAATTTATCGAGCGTATCTGTTACTTTTAACGGTTCGCTTTAACTTCTTTATCAAGCTTTCAGGCGTTAAGTGTTCTATATCTGTAATCTGCGAATGTGCAAGCTTATAAGTCGCAACGAAGATCGTTAATGATCCGTGACATCACGCAGACTGCGGGGTGTAATCCGTAATGGAAGAAGAAGAAGAAGACACATAATACACCGTGTCTTCGAGAAATTAATGAGAAGGAGATCGCGCATAGAATGCGGATCTCGATATTTATGGGGCGCATTGAATGACAACTCCGGTTTGGTCGAAGCGCGATTTTCCTCAGTGGTGAGACTCTTTTCTACAATATCGTTTCTGTTCCCGCGCTATAATTTATCACACAGCGTAACATGAAAACGGTGTACGAAGGTAGCAGCACACGGCTTCTCCGTTATTAATCAAGATGCATCGAACGGTTTCGCCGTATGCGCCGTGAAGTCTTTTTCTTTTTCCAAGCTTTGATAAGTTATTGCATTCAATGCAAATTCCGTACCTACTGATCGCGGCACAGAGCGAGAATTTCAGGAAAGCTGCCTTCTCTCCCGTTCTCGTTTAGTACTGATGTCGATTCTCCGCTGCTGGAGGCCGTAAAAAAAAAAAAAAAAAAAAACTGCGCACGAGTGATCGGTTCTATGTAAGGCGACGACAGGTAGATACGGGAATAAGAATTGTAAATGTGCGTTGTGTCAATGGGGGCCGCAGTCTCGCTGTGCATACAGCTGTTCAATATAACGTTAACATTCAACGTGATCTTTGTATTGAGACAAAAATCGCGATCGAACGACCATATTTAGATTAAAATATAGACCGAAGTTTCGGAGAATTTTGACAAAATCTGTACTTAATTTTTTATAACACGATCGTTTAAATTTCGATTGTTAGAATAATGGAAGAAAATAATTGTGATAATGTACTGCATAAAAATAAACTTTACAACCTCTTTATAAATTAAAATATATAATATTTTAGCTCCCATATAAATAAGAATATAATTTTAAGTTACATAGAAATTATAAAGCTTATTTTTTTATTGAGCGTATTATATCTAGATTATAAAAATCTTGCTTGTGTAAATATGAGCTAAATATAAATTAATTTTTGCTACGCAAATATTCGGAAATATATATATATATATATATATATATATATATGTATGTACATTTGTATTGGCGCGCAAAAGAGTTATAATATCGATTTCTAAAAGCTGCGCTTTGCGATGTGACGAGTGAGTAACGTATCGACGAGGTGTCATTCGATCTTTTGTTTAGAAAATTATTTTCGACCGCGTGTTGTAAGCATTAATAACACACTACGGAACGTATGTAGCATTTACAGCGTAAACAGCCGATCGCACGCACGTGCTCGGGTTCGCTCGCACGGCCACGTGCATCGCGAAGCCCGGCGATCGTTGCACCTGCGATTTCGCGCATTTCTCTTCTCTTTTGTTTTCTTGTTTTTATATCGTAAACCAGCGCATATATATATATATATATATATACATTCGCATCCTGCCGCCAGCCGGGTTCATTTCGGACTCTGAGTACGGACGTGACATGCTCCCCTGTGCAAAGCGAGGCGCGCGTGACGTTAACCCGCCTATAAAACACATCTCTCCTTCTCTTCTCTAGCGCGATGCATTAACCTTTTATCGCGGTTATTTACGCCTAGCATCGGCTTCGGGCACCTGTGCGCCCCGAGGAAAGGTTAAGCTACATATCTCTCCCTTCACGCTCATTGTATTCGGTTTTCAACGATAAATCTTTATTTACATTAATCTTTGCGCGTTACCGATAGAAAGAGATACGTTAATAATACAGTGCTTTTATAGTCATATGTTAAAAGAATTATGTAAAGCCGATTATACATCTGTATTAAGGAAAAATTTATTTCAAAAAGTTAATTCAACAATTTATTCACGAATATCCTGTTTAATACGCGGAATAAAATGTCCTCTCCACCCGCATCGAGCATGTTGCGTGAATTTCTTTTTCTTTTTTTTTTCCACGAAATTAATTATGCAATATATACTAGATAATCTGAAGTTAGTTCGCGTAGAGAGACAAGGTATCAAGTAATTATGCGAAATGTATGAAATAATCTTTTCGCGTTTCTTTGAACGTGACGTAACCGACGTGGCTATTGTTGCTTGACGTCGACTGACTTTATGTTTCATCCGATGCGCGTTACCGGCACGCAGAACGTAGGACGAGTTGCGAATGCAAGATTGGAACGTAGGGATGAGGAAGAGAAAAAGAAAGACAAAGGAGCAGAGGCGACGAGCGATGACATAGCGGTGATATACTGACGTCGTGATAAAAGCAATTTTCTCGATATTAACATTCGCCTGGATCGCGCCAGCGCGAGCTGCCGCGTCCCAGATGGCAACGTGAGATGATTATTGCGCGCATCACGATCCGCGGTACCGTAAGCGAGATGACCGGCGTAATGTAAGCCTGCGATTCGACAAAACGCTCGGTGCATAATCTCGGCGCATCACGTTGGAGCTAATTAGTAAGGTGATCTCTAATTTATTATTACGAAGTTTTACACGCGATTGCCATCCTACTCGGCAAATTGAAGAGCTTCGTGGAGAAATGACGTGTGATGTATCAAGTGGAGGATGTTGAAATGGCGACGTGTACACTCTCAGAAAGGATTTCTGATAACGAGACAAAAAATATTCTTGACATATTTAATCGTATCGCAACCTTATGCGGTATAAATATAAAACAATTTTAAAATTAAATCAATAATTCTTTTCCTTCTCTCTCGAATTAAATAAGATTGTCTTACTATCTTGAGACAAGAGTAACATATACAAATCTAAGCTTATATATTCTTGCATTTAGAATAACTTGATGTTAGATCGCTACAAATTTCCATCTTCATCTTTGTGAGAAAATTAACGGGATAGCACCAAGAGCATTTTATTCTAGATTTAAGAATTTTCCATTTAAGATTAAAATATTCCTTTTTCAATAATAAATATGATTGTCGCTATATCGATCCTATTTTATCATAGATTAAAGAGTAATAGCATTAGATCCGGAAATCTTTTCTGTGGATGTATGATTATTACATGTCGAGAAAAAGCATTATTTACAAAATGTAAAAGTTATAATTAAATAAAAGAAAAAAATATTAATAATATTAATTAAATAAATAATATATAATTAAATAATAATATAATTTAATAATTTAATAATATTAATTTAATAAAAAATCATATTTTTCGCGTCATCTTTCCTCTGTCTCAAGCTTTGTATAAATAAATTGTATTTCTCTTAGGCTCCAGCTTTCAGTAGTCGCATCCGTATTTGTCTCTGTCTAAAAGATAGGGGCGAAAGTGACGCGCGCGCTCAAAACTATCTAGCTAGCTAGCTAGCTCGTATTTTCATTGTATTTTAGAAGCTTAGAAGCTACATTTGTATATTCAACGCACGGTCATTTGGATCTCTTCCATCCCCTTGGTCGGGCGCACTCGCATAGCGTAATTGCGTAATAGCATTGAGAGTTTCCTCTCGAGAGGAGGAATCTCATGTTTACATTGCTTTTTTGATGTCTCGATAGAGCGATCCCTCGCTTTCATTAAGGCTCGCTTTGAAGATGTCTCGTTCATTATCCTTATTGCTGAATCAACAGATGCGACGCACTCCTGCGAGAATTCGCGGTGGCATAGCGGTAAGTAGAGATGCCCGTTCATTATATCATATTGTAGTGTTATGGATGCTGAGAGAGAGAGAGAGAGAGAGAGAGCGAGAGAGAGAATGTAATGTGGATACTGAGAGAGTGTAGCGTGTGTGACAGAGAGAGAGAGAGAGAGAGAGAGAGTGTATATGTGTGTGTAGTGACGCGTGAACGTGTAAAGAAGCCAAAGATTTCTTATATATATACTCTTTATCATAGAATAAATTCGATAATTCCCCTCGTATATTTCGATCTTGATTACCTTGATCTCGCAATATAGTATTTGTATTTCCAACTAATTTAATTCTCGAATGATTATCTCGCCATACGATAATAAAACTCATCCGAGTATTGAAAGACGAATGGGCTCTCTTTCGCTTTTGCTTTCCCTACTTAATTTATTCCATTGAAAGAACAGCATTGGAAACGAGTGATCGTACATGGCCGGAGGTGAACATCGACCTTTCATCTAAACTGCTTTCTACGACATACGAAGCAACGTTGAAAGCGCGGAGAATCCTATACGTCTGCTGCCAAATTGCATTAACCCTCGAAAGCTGGCTCGAACGATGAATTACATTCATCCTTATGGATGAAATGCACGTGCGTTCCCACGTTCACCACAGTAATATGTGTAATTTAACTAATACGCATTTTTAACGGATTTGTTATCCGTGTAGCGGGCCGCGAATAGTCGATCAATATCAATTGCGATAAGATTAATTGTTCACCGCGAGAATGTTTCAAGTGTGATCGAAGGGATCTAATTCTGCAATGCTAAAATAGATATTTCCCAGGAAGCTTGTCGTTACCGTCCATATCGTTGCCTTTAAGAATTAAACTTCGCGGAATACTCTTCGCCGGAGTCTCTTTGTTTCGCGTTCGCAAGTAGGACAATTTTACGGTGAAAAGATTCGAGGTCGAAAGTGCACGAAGCGGCCTCGCTCACCACTTTCGACGGTCGCACTTGCGCTCACGGCGCTTAAATTCAACGTTTACGACTTGCTGCACGATCCCTTCGTTGTTTGAACAGGGCGAGAGACGGATTCTCTTTGAACTGGTATTACGCGTCGAACAAAGAACCTCGCCGAGTCTGGGGAGTCACGAAGAGCCATCCCGCGAAAATCCCTTCTGCTCGTCCAACGAAGTACGAGCTTTGTTCGATGGAAACAAAGGATACCGGTAGAAGGATATCTCTTTTTTTCTTTGACTTTTGAAAATCGCTACAATATGAACAAATTTATTCTTCGGAAAGAAAGCTTTTCGTTATTCTATTCCGATTGTAGCAACTATTTAAAAAAGTGTTTCAAAGATCGCGAGACTCTCTTCTCAATTTTTCACGAAGAATCTCGATTGGCAGTTGTACTGAGATAAATTTACATTTATTTATTCGATCTGAAACGTATAAAGCTGTGGCTTTCTTCGCTTTTGAAATCAGAGAACCGAACGAAACTGAAAGAAGCATAATTTCTTCATTACCTTTTATGTATATTGCAGAAAAAAAAGGTAATATCTTCGCGGTCGACCTTATTAACACATCTCGATATTTGTAGCACATTTAATAGGCTCCATTCCATTAGACGATAAATTAACGACGGCTTATTCGTCCGTGTACATCGCGTGTTAAACCTCGTTCCGCGGAGAACGCACGAAAGTACTAAAGAAAGAGAGAGACCTGGGGTAGATATAATAGTCGCACCCAACGGAAAGCATAGCGATGTTATGCTTAAGCGAATCGTATGTACGCTTCGTTACACTTATTTACGACGCTAAGTCCACATAAATAATGCAAATAAGTGTATATTTTTTGCGCTTGGGTACACTACGTAAATTCTCGGTACTGCGGGATATATCCTGATGTCGAGATAAAGAGAAGGGGGAGAAGATCAATTTTACGACTGGAAAAGAATTTTATAATTTTTTTTTTATAATTTTACATAGTAATTTTCGTAAAAAGATTTTATAATTTATAATTTTTATTTCTCTCGCTCCGATTTTTATTTGAAATAATAAATTATCGCGCGGATATACACGTTTTGATATAAAGTCCTATCATTGTGATACAGTTATGCGTCTAAATGATTACAGTGAATTATTTCCCGATACTTGTCGCGTCTCAAACAGGAATTCGCGCTATTATTATTATTATTTTTTTTTTCTTTTGCTCCAGTCACGTCACTCGAATATCAACAAGACGACTGCGTGTCTTAACAATATGCCGAGAAAAACGATCAACAAAAATACCGAGTAACGATAAATTTTTTATTGACTTGAAATATTCAACATTCTGTAATATAAATTTAGGCTGAATATATATTTTTTATGCTTTCTTGCATTTCCAACTAATTTCGATGATTGAGCCAACATCGCATATAAAGTCCAACATTCATTTAAAAAATATAATTTATTTCAGTTTGACGATGAGAGAAACTATTTATGAAAATTAAATTAATATTATATCATTTTAACTGTCAAATTTGCATATCTCGAGAAGACATTTCTTTTTTTATAAATTTAGGATTTTTTAATTTCATTTTATTAAATAATATTTAGCGTAAGGAAATAAATGGCATGTGTGTTTTGTAACATTCTAGTTTATATAAATTAGATATTAAAAGGGACAAACAAGAGAGAGGATATCAACAATTGTCAACTTGTTTTTGCTAGATGTAATCTTTCTATCTACTTTATAGCTCAAGTAGTAAAGGAAAACATACTACTAGGTACATATTTCTGCACATGATAATGTGCGTGCAATAGTATGGTCCGAACTCGCTGAGAATACTGATTTATATTGATGGAAACCACGATGCACGACGGTATATGTCAACGAGCGTGTCGTAGATCACTGGTAGCAGCATGTCAATCGGTTCTTTAAACAGTCAGTCCGTATCGTGGGCGATAGGATTGCTCAACTTCGAGCGAACAGGTGTGCTCTACAACTCTGAAGGAGCGTGACCGCATAGGAGGTGATCGAGACGGGTTGGTCTGAACGAGAAACCCACACGCGATTAGAATTGCGTCAGTGCGATCGAAGAATGCTCTTATTTTTAATAAAGTATATTGACTAATCGATTTTTACAAACGAAACTTTTATTTTTTCTATTTTATTTACTCTTCCTTCTTATACGCGTGCATCTTTTCGAAAATTTTTGAAATCTTTATTCTTTCTAAACAAGAATTTTAATGCGTTATTCTTTTCAATTTTTCTTCTGTCGTGTTATTAAACTTCAAAAACTCTTCATTTAAAGGATTTTTTAAAATAATAGATTTATTTAATCCGAGATTTTCTGCCAAGTTTTCAAATATGAAAAGTAGATAGAAAGATTTAAAGAATTGTATGAAGACCAAGGTGAGACGATCGAGAAAAGTTTCACTAAGAAAACATTGACTTTCAAATGATCAAAGAATTTCAATGGGAAAGAGAGCTGGAAATGACAAAACTTACTTTATTCCGACAAAAGAATATATCGCGCCGCGTTATTTTTTGATTCGATTAAAATTAAAATCTTCTCATCCGGTTGGAGAATTTGTTACGTATATCGATACATCGTTGCCGACGATTGTGATAATGTCAAAAAACACGGCAGTATGTGCGATTTCGACATTTATATGGGATTTCCGCTATCGCGATAAGTTGCCAAGTCTTGGAATCTTGACGAACCTGATTGAATAAAAAGTTTGATGTGGGTTAACGACAACTATCGGTCGTTAAACTAATGCTAATTGCACGTAACGTAATATACCTACGATACGGCCAATTACATCGTGGAATGTCTACAGCCGGCGAGAAAGAACGGAGTCTGAGCATAAAGGTCAAAGGGATCCAGTCCCGTTCTCCAATTTGTCGACAATTGCTTCGCGTTGAAAAGCGAAAGGTCAAATTTGGCAATAATCGAAATAAAGGGTAAACTTTTTAATCGAGCGTTAATTAACAATAATGTGACGTTATACACTTTAAATGTGATCTCGATGAAGAAACATGAGACATATGAAGTGAAAGTTTCTCACTCGATCAAGTTTTTCGATCGATCAGAATCGTTTGTATCGATTGCGTATCTATTGGCGGAAGTTCAATTTCTGACGGTTTTCACATTTCGATGCACGTCACGATAAGTTGTTTTCCTTGCATTTCCATCGCGATACGTTTGGTATGCGAGGAAAATCTGCCGATCCCCGTGGGTCCCATGATACAAAAGTAATATAAAATTGCGATATTCCTCAGAATCGCTCCTAAAGATATAACGCGGCAGTTGAAGCACGTAACTGTTCGAATAAAATTGCGTCTAGAGAGATTCTGTTGATCGGACGATTATCTTGTTAAAAAAAAGATATTACTCTCTCTCTCTCTCTCTCTTTATCTCTTCTATACATTTATTCTCAAATATAAGGAACATTGCTCAAAGCAATCCTCTATTTTTCCTTGAATTTAAAAAATCTGGAATAATTTTTTTCCAAGCGAAAAGATGATCTTACATTGATGTAATCGCGCGATTTCCGAGAGACTTTTAAAGAAATATTATATAATTTTTAGAATAATATATATAAAATCTTACTCTAATATCATACGCGAATCAATGAATTTTCACGATAATAAATTCTTTCTGGAAGCGCGTGGAAACATTTACCTAGATAAAAATTTACATACAAGTGTCACGCCGATTAAACGAAGTTACCACTTGTCACTACTGTATAACGAGAGCAGTATCATCATCGTCGTCATTTCCAGACTGGAGAACGCGGCGGTCCGCGGAAATTCCAGGGTTTCAGGCACGTGCTAGTTAATCCGATAGAATGTCAGCGGCGATGCTAAGAAGCGCGCGGCGCTGATATTATAAAATGTTCCTTCATATCGTCGAGGATGTATCCAGAATATCTCACGCTCTATAGATAAATCCCCCGCAATGAATGATGCTAGAGGATCTATCCGCGTGCTAAGCGTGCACGTCTGGCAGGTTACGAACCGTGATCGCGAACATTTTTATTCACGCGAAACAGGTTGCGGGAAACCGGCTTATTTTTCCTTCATTCACAGACGGGTTACGTACGATAAGCGATGTTACCGGATCTCCTCGCACACTTCTATGTCACGAAAAACGTTAGCGCAGCATTTTTTGCGATGCGTATACGTGGCCGTTATGTACACGATGTAAAATAAAGTCGCTCTCGCGTGACGTTGCAAATGAGAAACTTAATGGGCATGCAAACTTTAATAGTCGAAATGATGTTGCATATAATTTTCTTTAGCACGTGTAATTGCATAGAAATCGGTTTAATGAAATCTTTTTAATTCGCTTTTACGCTTATCAGATTGACGTTATCTATCAGTTTCATGAATCAGGAGTTCCCTCTTTGAATTATTTGCTACCAGAATATTCTACCAAATTTTCAACAAAAGAGCGAATCATAATAAAAATAAATTTGTTTATTTTAATATATATTCTTTTAAATGTTTGATACATAAAGAAAAAAAAAAATTGCTACGTCAATATTGCGAAATGCGTTAAATGAATATGAATATTTCGAGTAAAATTTTCCTTCATTTGCTGTCATTGTGAGATAACTTACTCTTTCAGTAAATTAATCGATTGATCGAAGATCTCACGAGAAAGTATAGATGCAAACGCTAATATGGGATAGTATGCTTCGTATAATACTAGCGAATTGTCGCAATACGGTAAATTCAACGAGATACGGACGAGAACGTAATACGGGCTGTTAAACAAGAGGATCGAAAAGCTGAGCAAAGCGGGACACTTTGAGATAAATAGAAGAGACATCGGGGAGATCACTATTGTACGAAAGGGACATGGGGGACCACCTGGTTGTACGGATTACTCGGCATGTAATCGCAGGTTACTATCTCCGCGTACAGGTACCGGTGCCCCACTGACTCTATAACCCCGAGCGATGCGACTATGGGGGTGTATGTGTGTGTATATGTGTGTATGGTATATTTGTGTAGAATAGATACCCTGCGCTATATAGATGTAGGCGATTATTTGCGAATGTACTTTGCATACACGTGGGGGAATTGCTCGACAGAAGTCGAGGAGGAGAAAAAGACAACGAGATAGCGAGATCGGTCAAACGTGATATTAACGTACGTTAACTATAAGACAGATGAAAAATTCTTAATTATCGAAGTAAATTTTTTTTTTTTTTTTTTTTTGCTCCAACACTTTAACGATCTTTCACTCTTGTTCCGAGTACTCTGTTAGGCGGTGCAACGTTTTAATTTTACAGAACATGTAGTTCACCTTCGTCTCTTCGACGGTACTTTCGCTTATTTAGCTTGAGGAAACAGGTAGAGATAATCTTTAGTCTGGTTCATACCGAGTATAATTAAAACGATGAAAATTTTGAGAATTTGTAGATAGATATAGTTTATATATTTTATATATATATATATAAGAAAGTAGAGAGATTTTTATTTACAAAACTATTTTCTTCAAAAATTCGATACTATCAGTATAAATTAAAAGTTTAGAAAAATAATTGCTTTATAATGAATTACTTTGATTAAGTTAATTAATTTAATCGAGCTGAATGTTGTATTATAATTACGCAATCTACGTTAAATTGATAAAAACGCGTTTCTCTTAAAATGATAAATCGGATGCTTCACTTGTGTTTTTTCCATCGAGTAACAAAGTGGCGAACGATAAATAACGCTTGAGTCGATACACGAAGCTACGCGTGAACCGATATTGTCGAGTCCTCCGTTTCGTCCCGCGAATACAAATGCGAAAGCGGGACTTGTCGATCCGGTGAGAGAGAAATAAGATTGAAAAAAAAAAAAAAAAAAAAACGATAATTTTACCGCGTGATCCACTTTCGATGGCCCACCAGCTGGCCCCACTCCTGCACATTTTATGCACTCGGGATAACCGTATCCCGTTCGAGATGCGATCGAGTCAAGTCGCTTAAATAAGAGCATCGATTCCAGCTTCGGCTTTCTACATTCGGGTTCCACAATATATTTTATTTCAATCATGTATTTGTCAGATGGATATAATATCATCGCTGTAATAATATACTTAGAATAAGTTTAATAAGAAGAAAAATAAGAACAAAATTTTTATATTTTAAATTTTACTCAAAATATTTATATTTGTTTGACGTCTTTGTAATATTCCCGTGGAATTTTTTTTTCTTTGTGTGTCAAACATTAAAAAAAAAAAAAAATATTAAAATTAAAAAATTTATTGCAAATTATTAAATTTATTAATTTGCTCTTTTGTCAAAATTTGGAAGAGTATTCTGATAACCGCAATATATTAATACACTTTCATCCATTATTATATACTTTGTGTGCGTGCGTGCGCGACAATTGTTCATTAATTTAAAGCTAAAAATTAATAAAAAATAATTGACTAAAAGATGAAAGAAATGCATTGTTGATAAGTTAACGGAATCATCTCAAGGCGAATATGAAAGAGTTGCGTTCTGCATTCGCGTCCATGTAACGGATACGATTCGCTGCGTTCCACGATACAGTAGCCACACCTTTTACCCTCTATATCTCCTTTTTTCTTCTCTGTACGCGCAATAATTTCAAGATAATCCGTTCTCATTTCTTCTTGTATACATCGTTTTGCGCGGATCAGTAAAGTTTGCTCGAGAAATCTTATTGTGCGAGAGATAAAATATTACGGTTAAACATGACCGCATATTTCAAAAATCGATATACACTCATATATAATAATATTTCGTAGATTATAAACGGCATCGGTGAAAAATTAAATCCACCGTCGTGAGAAAACGCACATGATGACAGCGTCAATCTTTCAGAAATTATGCATACATCCCGCTACCCTCCCTCTCGCGTTTAAGATTACGACCGGACAGCGTTTTCTTGTTCGGCGCGGTATTTCCTCTCGAGGAAACGAGCTTAGCAAGCGTGAGGGAGCCATAACTGGATTAGAAAATGATCCCCGATATCTCATATATACAGAAGGAGGAGCGAGCGTTTTTCACGCGAGCCTTTGGCTTCGGTATTATTATACTCTCGACGCCGTTCAATCCACGTCCTTCCCCATCGGTCCTCGTCCCGCCACGTGTCATGTATCGGCGTAAATTGGACAACGTCGGGAGTTACTGGACGAGTTAAAGCAGGTAATTGCGCATCCGTCGGATGTTCTGTACAAACGAACGATCGCAAACAGTATATTCTTGCGCCACGTCTAATAGTCACTGTTCTTTATATTCTTACGCTTATCAGGTTCGCCATCAAATGTCCATGTATGTCTACTCCTTCATTATATCGCTCGCATTTCCTTGTTCGTCTTGAAGATATACCTCTCCGCATTCTTTGCACGGATATATATGAATATGATGGAATAGATTATTTATATTACTAGAACAACACAGGCGCGCTTTTTTTTTTTTTCTCGGACATTTTTCTCATTTTTTTAAACTTTTCTCCCCATATATACAATTCTTTCCATATATATAACTTTTTAATAATCTTTTTATAAAATTTAGTTTCATTAATTTAAAAAAATTATCTTTCTTTATATGTATATATATATATATATATATATATATATATATATATATATAAATCTAACCTTCTTTTGTAAAATTAAATCTTTTTATAAAATCTTATTTTATTTATTTTTTTATCTTTAATATTTTTTTTTATTTAATGACTTATAATATTAATAACTACCATTTTATATAAAATAATAAGATTTCAAGTCAAATTAAACTTTAAACCTTCAAAAAGTTTAATATATAAAAATATATATTTTTATAAACCTTAATATATATATATAAAATAAAAAAAAATTATTAAAAATGAAATTATCCTGAAATATAAAAAGAAAGATAATTTTATTTATTATATAGAAAAGTAGGATAAAACTGGGTACCTTTTTGGATTTGTCTTTCTACAAAAAATCTGAGAGTAAAAAAAATTTTGCCGACCGTTAGTAATCTTTACTAAACCTTAAACTGTCAAACTGCCAAAATTCGCATGATTTGATAGTCGCAAATAACACGAGTGAAGCAAATCGCAGCGCACAAGGGAGGCAGCCAATCAGCATCACGGAAAGAAGACTTCAATGTTTCGATATATTCGAGTTTGAGGTTTCGTTTTTTTTTTTTTAGAAAGGGAAAGGGATTAACTAAAGTCTTGTATATTATTTTAAATTTCTCTTTTTTTCTCGTAAATATGGATTTTGCAATCCAAGTGATAATGGCTGATTTCGATGGAACAACGGTTCGTATCGTGTATGGGATATTTATAGTTAACAGAAAAATGAAGAATATGAAGAATCCTTGTTCTCAAATAAATTATTTGAATACGTGAAACTTACAATAAATAATTTAAAAAAATCTCGTCTATATTGTGCATATCACTAATCCGCATCTGTATGCATAAACCAACCGCGACGATTGAGAACGAAGCATTGTTCTTCGGAACAGGAGTGATCCTCGGAAGATCGGTATTCCCTCAGTCTTAAATCAGGTCTTACGGTCCCACATTGAGCCTTGCATACAATCGGAATGAAGGAAGGAACGGGGATCGGATTTACGCTTCGGCTAATTTCATATAATGCGGCATGGCCTAATTAACAGCGTACAGCGCTGCGCCGATGGCAGCCACCGGACTAACGAGCTTGTACTTTTCCCTGCCGACAGACGCATGACTAGAAGCGGCTGCGTGCGTCTTATGCGCGCTCTAAGTGTCTTGCAAATGCTTAGTTAGAGTATATGTTCGAGCGAGCGTATGGCATGTTCAAGGGCGTCGCATAATGCGAGAGACTGTACTCGCGTGAAAGTCTCCGTGGCTGCTGCGCGAGAATCCTCCACGTGGATGTCGTACACGCAAGAATCTTCCATACACTCGTGTATTGCGAAATATTCGACATCGATTTTAACGATACGAAATGCGTCTGTTAAATAACCGAATTATAGATCAGATAGAGTAATGTATTTTGGATAGATTCCTTGATAAACTTGACGTCTATCGAATAATCGAATTATAGATTAAATAGGATAGATGGATTTTGGAGAGATTTCTTGAGAAACTTGAAACAGATTGTTTTTTCTTTAGAGGAATTTGTAAAAAAAAAAATAAAATACGTCATGTGCAGAACCTCGCGCATCTTGGATATGTCAAATAGTATTCTCGCTTAGAGCTTCGCTGATTTAGTTGGTTGCCTTGTGCGAGCAACTAACGACGACGACGATGGATTTCTCGTCGAGTAGGGAAGACTCGTACTCTTCTTTGCGCTTGATCGCAGATTTACTGTTACGTATTGTTACAAGTCGCGTAATCGTAAGTTCTATGCGAATCCCACGGAGAACGCAATTTTAATGACGACGTAACCGACAATTACTGCGGAAAGACGAGAAGGATCTTAACTTAACTTGAGGAACAACGAAAGCTCAATTTAAGATACCCGAAACTGAAATTTAACAATTCAATCTTTCATCGTAAACTTTTAATACTTCAAACTTTAAACGTATACATATACAGTAAATTAAAACGAGAATAATGGCGTAGTAATTTAAGATATTAAAGAAAATCCAGAAAAATTACAGAGAATTTTCTATTTTAATTATTAGTAGAAATTTTTTTAAATATTTACTTTAATAAATATATTTTTTTTAATTAAAATATATTAATGTGCGATTTTATTAGAGAGTAGAAAGAAATAAATTGCTAGTTTTATAAAAAGAGAGAGCGAAAATAAAAGCTTTGCTAATATTTCGTTGTTTGTACTGGCTTAAAATTATCTTGCTAAATATTGAAAAAGAATCTATTTAAACAGAAGTCTTAAAAAAAATCTCTTGTTTTCTCAGCGCAAATCTAAAAACGTTCTGGAATAATATCATCTGGCGACTGAAGGAAGAAGATATTCGTTTCTTATCGCGGTGGGGCTACAGAACATTTTCTAAATTCTGTCATTCTTCTTTCTCTCTCCGATGTCATGCTTCTAAACTTCTGTCCAGGATACTTTGCCAAGCATAAGATCACGTTATACAAAGCGATGCTTCTTCTCAATAATATAAATGCCATTTTTTTTGTCGATTAAACGGGCGCTCTTTCGCTTGGATTATTCAATCCACTTGCATCCGATTGCACATTGAGAATGGCGGCATAATACAAAATAATGCAACGTCACGTAGAGTTACAGACTAAATACTTCTTGGCACTACATTTTCTTCTCTCTCTCTCTCTCTCTCTCTCTCTCTCTCTTACGATGGTTACCGGGCTATCAGATAATAATACAGCGCTGAACATAATCTGATCCGAGTAGCAAGAAAGTAATACCTTCTTGACCGAGAAATTACACGGTTCTGGATCGGCGGGTTAAATAATCCAAGTGCGATTTCTTTCGTGAAATCTCTCTCTTCCTTTGCGCGCGGTCTCACGGAAAGAATTTAAAAATATTTTTCATCGCGTAATGTGTGTATTTTTTATATGTATTTATTCCAATAAAAAGAATATATGTTAAATGTATTTTGGATTTATCGTGTTATCGTTAAGAAGTCACCAATTTCAAATAAAACTAAAATTGATGACAGTTTGATATGCATCTCCAATTTTTTTTTTTTTTTTATCATGGAATCCTTTATTATCAAAAGAATGACGTTTACGTTTTTACATTATTATTTTCGATGTGGTACCAGTTTTACTTTTCATTCCAACCAATCTCATTCAAGTTCATTCTCGATTTTCCGAGAAGCTCACATAAGTCCGAAATCTTATCTTTACACGGGGCGCGCCACATCGTTTACACATGCTCCTTCTTTGGTATTTGATTCTAAAGTTAGAATTAGTGGCTATCGTTATTCGCGATCGTCATTAATCACGCCCGAGCCATTCTCCCCTGGAGAAATGACTTTGCTTCAATCGCGCGGGCGCGATCGCGATGAACGGAATTACGCGGAAGACGTTGGCGAACGCGGTAGTGCATCGAGGTAGAAAGCTTACGTTAAGTCCCCGCGATTATTGCGATCAGCCATGCAACGCGACTCGCACGACGGCGTGCACGCCACGCGGGATTCCACAGCGGTGCACATAACACGAAAACGTCGACGCCCGGTAAATCATATTCAGATTCAGCTGTTACACTCGTCTAAGGCAACGGCGAGTCTCTCGCGATGCGCCCGGTTCGTTGCCGCCGGCGATTCTTTCACGGTAGGCTGGCCAAGCCAGCTGTTATCATTAAAAGCGAGACTTCCGTTTCGTGTTCCGGTCACTCGGTCACTAACAACTTCGTCGCCCTTCGGTTGACACGGCATGTGCAACGGAGAAAAGGTGTCCTTTAATGCAATTTTGTTGTTCTCGAGATAGGTATGTGGGAATGTCGCAGACAAAAAAATTTCATTTTTATCGCACTTTCTTTTATCCGCGAATTCTTCCACGTATGTATAAAATAGGTTTTTTTTTTTTTTTTTTTTTTTTCAAATAATAATCGAGATACACAAACGTCTTTTATATATAGCGTTTCGCTATAATAATAAAATCTTTCTTTTGTATTAAAATACTTAAAGTTTAGACAATCTTTGTTTTTATATTAAAATTACGATAAAATTTATATGATATAAAATATAAATATTTTAGAGTGAACATTTATTTATTTAATTGTCACTTTTTTTGGAAACTGTACGTGAATGTGCAAAAATTACTTCATTTACAACGACGTTATTTTATTACACGTTGCTCCGAAATCTCGTTGAGATTTGCTGAACAAGTGGCGTATAATCAAAACTTTCCATTTTTTTCGTATATAATTCCCGTATATATTATGTATAATCTGTGTATCGTAATCAGGATGAATCTATCATGTAGCCAATATTAATCGCGTACGCTACTATTATTATTATCATTTTTTTCGCCGTACGAAATGTGGATGAACTTTCCTTCCTGGAAATATTATTAATAATATCCCCTCTCTTCTCTTCGATTTTCCGGATGGATGATGAGTGCCGACAGAACGCAAAATTGCTTTCTCCTCGTTTCACTGATAAATGATCGTCGACGGATACTAATTGAGAGTGATCCGCATCTTTTGCTTTCTTCTCTAGTGGTAATATCATAAATCACTGGCGCTGATTTAATTATGATCCACGAAGTCACGCTATAATTATAGAAAAGCTTTACAATGATCGTAGATCATCGATCGATATCTACACCTGTTTCATCTCCGTACATAACGCTTCCCTATTTTATACTGCTGTCCATTGTAATGTACTGTTGTTAATTGCCTATCGTGCATAAAACATTTCATCCGTTCTCGATATAATGATTAATCTATTTTATTCGATGTGAGATTATAAAATCTATTTGCGTGACGACGGTTGGATAAGAATTTGACAGACTACAAATTTTTTTCTTCGCGCTATATTGCAAAAGAGAATTTGCCGTGATCAATAATGTACTCTCAGGAGATCTGTTCTAGATTTTGAATAAATTTGTTCTACTCTCTTCCCTCCCGAGGTTCTATTCAAACGTATATATTCTTGTTTGCTTCCATAGGATCGGTTATAGTATCCGAGTGAAAGATGAACAAAATTTCTCTCGCGGGACTCGAATGCGATCGAATTCTTTAAAAAAAAAACAAAAAAAAACGAGTGAGATGAAATGCGTGACGATGGCTCTATAGAATTTATCTAATAGACTAGGATCGGTTAATAATAAAAAAAAAAAATCTGGAAATATCGGGAGAGCGAAATCGAAAGTGATCGATAACGCGCGAGATTTCGCTTTCGGATTCGCGCGAGTGTATCATCTCTCTTTTCTCTTCCTTCTCTTTCATCCGTGAGTCTCTTTTTACACGCGCACATACAGTACAGCACGAGTGTTCCGCGAGGCTTCGGACTTGAGAAGCGAGAGGGATTTTATAAATTGTAGGCGGTGTGCGCGAATCTTATCCGCATCTCGATCGCGGCAGCTGATTCCTCGGTTGGCGGCGGGACAGCTTTCAAAACGCCCAAGCCGCATTCTAATGAACAATAAATAATCGGAGAATGTCCTTCTCGGTTCATATTGGCCGTCTCATCTTCGTGATAGCCGGTATCGAGGAATTGATAGAACAATCGACGGATTTCGCGGCATTTCCAAAGGAGCGAGATATTTATTTGTGATCGTAAAGTGCGAGAGATGCGACGATTCTACACATTTGAATTAAAAATTATATTTTTAACATCCAATATATATATATCCATCCATACTTAATTATATAAAGAAAATAAAATCTTCTTTATACACACAATTCTTTATTATATCCGAATAATGATGAATCGGGCGTGCTCTAAGTTTGGCGTGGCATATTCTTAATTAATTGCATTACGGCACGCGTAAGTTGGCCATTATCTCATCGCGGACGTAGGTGCAGAGCTCGGGGAGAACGCAACGTGGACAATAAAGACGGGAATCTTGTCTCTCGCGCGCATACATGAGCGTTTGTGTCTTCAACGAGTGTAGTTTATTAACTTGGCCACTTTTAATAGCGGAGCACAAAGCGATGCATCTCGGCGAGCGGGCACGCAACAGCTTAGAAGGCACGACATTCGTGCGCAATAATCCACGTCGGGAGACGATAAGTATAGGCTCCGCCTTGGGTTCTCTCCCCTTCTCCCTGTCAGGGACACCGTTTTAATTCAGAAATACCGTACCTCCCTACCCCGCCGCTCCTAGGGAACCGGCATGCACATTGCATTCTCGCGGCGATCGTTCTTTATAACCGGGGATTAACAATGAAAAACGTTTCGTTCGTATCCGTATGAGAGTAAAAACAACGCGTATGGTGTGCTTCCATTGTCGTAGTTTTCGTTTCCACGGAAGACACATTGTTACCGTTTCTGTGAATCAGAAAACATAATAAACCGGTGGCAATCTATTTTTAAGTGTACACATTTTTTTTTTTGCACAGCAAAGTTGTAAGCTAGATGGTATTGAATACTTTTTTATTTACTTTGTTTAGTACATATAAAAATATAGTTATCATTCATATAAAGCGCGTAAATGTCAATAATTTATAGATATATTTGCAAACAATGCGAATCAAAATTTTCCTATCAGATATGTGAATATGGCTAAGTAAATATAATAATAATTAAAAAGAAATATGTTGCGCAACTAACATTTTAATTTTAATCCAATTGCCGATTTCATTGAAAAACTCTTTATTGTTTTAGAAATTAACGAGTGACTCGATTTCTGTGAAGCGAAAAATCATATTTCAAAATTACTTTAAAAAAAAATGCATTGGAACCAAAAATTATATATTTTAATTAACGGAATAAATTAAAGAGAGAGATTTAATTTTGCGTTTTTGTTTTTCGCTTCGTTAGCATACGAATGTCGGTTAGTTTTATTATTTCCTTCTCATTCGGCTTTTAATTCCTGCTCGAAGCAAATGTATTCAAAACGGAAGAGGAGTAGCAGCTCGAAGGCTCGAAGAGCAGGTGCATCCTTCTAACATACGCATACGCGGGTTGGACGTTGGAGTGTGATACGTTAGCCATTAGGATTACGTTAGCCATTTGCGTTGCAAAGTTGTGTGCAATCACTGTACCAGCGGTTTAATTATTGTCTCGTAAAGCGAACAACACATTACATTTGCACTGTCTCGTAGCATAAACACAATATTGTATAATCACCGGATGATCAATTTAACTCTCGATCAGATATCGAATTATCTTGTCAATTTGATGGAAGATTATGCATGTAATAGATCTTGATAAAATCACTGATTTTTGCAAAATTGTATACGATTTATGTTCATAAATGATTTTGATTGGATTAAAACAATATCGACTTTATACGTTTGAAGCTAAACACTAGAATTATAAATAAATCACTTAATACTTATAATTTTATTATTTACATTGTAATATGCAAGTGCGAATCATATATTTTACTATTTTTATTATATAATAACACCTCTCGAGAAAACGATATAGCATTTTGAAAATTAATCCTTACCAGGGTGATTCCAGTTGTGGATCATTCAAATTATTTAAAATTTAAGCGAAAGTAAAAGATGTTACAGTAATTAAATCAATAAAAATTATGTAAAAATTTTATTTTTTATAATATTCATACTCGTTAAATATTTTGTCATACGTTTGGCATTCTTCCGAACAAAAATATTAAATTTTATTCTACTAGTAATCCAGAACTAGTATATCCTATATATTTCCTAGTATCTCTACTGCACTTATGTATGTACGGTGTCGAGTCGCACGACATCTTAGAAACGACCACCGGTGTTTCACAATGTTTTACCGTGGGTACCGATTTACTTCCGACTTAGATAGAGCTGGACTGAGACACGACTGTACTTTCGCGATTAATAAGGCAGATAGCGGAAAGTCGAGTAATTCAGCCGTTGTGGAAATACGTGACGGGTGAGCGTCAGCGTGTAATTCCTGAACCGTATGCTGACTTTGATGATATGATATTTCCAGGAACATTATCGATGTGTTACATATATCTATTTAACAGCCGTTTTTTTTTTACGCTACCTAGCAGCAGATCTAAGATCGTAATAATAAATTAATTGCTCTCTAATTAAGATATAATTTTCAAGAACATGATGATTTATATAATAAGCATTTAATTTACGGATTCTTTTGAATAGTTTGTAACTAAAAGTAAACCGTACGCTTTCGCAAGGGAAACATAGAATTCGGATTATATATAATATCGAATATGCAAACTTAAAATAAGCATCTATAGATATTTCCTGATTTTTCCGCTTATAAATTCATGATTTAAGTCTTCCGATTATCTTGTAAAAAGGAAATAAATAATAGGTAGAGGCAATATCTCAAGCAAATAAATATTTATACAATATTACGATCAGGTCGTTGCATTTAAAGGGAAACTTTCATGGAAATCCCATATTTTAGCGATTATAATCAAGGAAGTCGGGACAATAGCT
The DNA here is from genome assembly GCF_030449975.1 of Polyergus mexicanus. Lineage (NCBI taxonomy): Eukaryota > Metazoa > Arthropoda > Insecta > Hymenoptera > Formicidae > Polyergus > Polyergus mexicanus. Next base: position 4,088,628 of record NW_027223323.1, read on the forward strand.
TGTAGAGTGCAAATCGTAATTAATGTGCTGCATAATCGAAATTAATGTCACGTCAGATACAGTCCGATCTTGATATTGAATCCGATACGCCCCCAAGATAGAAAAAGTAAACGTTAGAATACAGAGAGCTGTGTACGAGTAAGACTCTTATTCGGATAGAAACTTTCCTTTGGTTCTCGCGTGACCCGACTTACTTCGAAAAGATCACGCTCTTAAACTTTACAACACATAAATCCGTGTAAAGTACGTATATCGACGTACTGTCGATATGTACCACTTCTGGTTTCTTGAAAAAAAAAAAAACGACACGCCTCTCTCTCTCTCACACACACACACAATCAATTTTTCGTAAATCTATTATTTTCAAATATTTTTCGGAGATAATTCTATCTATCATATTAATCACGATTATGAGCAATTACAGTCGGAATTTACAAACGCTACAATGATTTACTTTAAATATATTTTTTTGTAATTTATTTTACTGGATGATTTCAAATAAAAAGCAATTTACAGATAAATTCGAAAATTATAATTTATAATTAATACGTTGCTACATCTCGGATCACTTCGTAACATATTCAACGCCATAGATAAATTACAAGAAAATGAATTGCGTTCTTGTCTCGTTCATTAATGCGTTACAACCCCCGCGATATTAATTATGCAATTCGCAAGAATTACGGCAGAGCGCGTTGGAAAATTTCCCATTTAACACAATCTATCATTCTCATAAGTCTTCGCACCGACAAGGTACTATTGTAAAGACGGCCTTGCAAGATATTTCAAATGTTTCTTTCTTTATATGTATAAGATATGCTTTCAAATGTTTCACTTTAATACAGTATTCAGTAAGATTTTTTTATATTATTTTATTATAATTTTTATAACAGCGTAATATTATGATGCTGAATGCTATATATTAAATACAATGTATTGAATTATAAATTATAACATAATTAGAAAATATAATTAGCGGATTTTATACAACTACAAGCTGTCTTCTTGTTTCTAATCACCATATATATCCAATGCATCCTCTTCTTTAAGTCCTTTATCCGAAATAAATTTGAAAAGTGTGTCGAACAATAAAGCATTGAATAAAATATTTTAAATTTTGATAGAAAAATAGTTATTATCTATATAAAGATTACAATAAAGCAATAATTTGAGTTTGTTACTTCGATTTTCTTTGATTAAATGAATAAATTACGCGAAGTATGCGATTCGGTATCTATCATTGCGATATATGTATGTTAGTTACATATTATAAAAGTTAATAAATTATCTTATCATTAATTATCTTATTATAGCATATAATTTTTCAATACTGATCGCAATCGCATTAAAAAAAGAAGCTCGACGCGCCATTACTTTTATATTCGAGTGTCGTCGCGCGAATAATAACCAAGCCGAGGCATGTAAATATTATTTACATTAAACCGAGCTCGAATTATCGAATGTAAAGGATTTCGTCATAAATTTTGTGCTATAAACCGCGAAATCGGACGCCTCTTGGCGTGTGCTTATCCTGGTACGGTGAATGGAGCGACTGCTCGTTACATCAATTACGGCGTCCTCTTTGACTCTCGAGAGGATATTGTGCGCGATCTCGTCGTTCGTAACCGCATTTCGAAAGGGAACTTTGTAACCACGAGAGAAAAAAAATTCCGAATACATCCGCCACGATGTATACCTATGTATGGGGATCGATGAATAGCGCGCTTCTGCCTTACCTTTCTCGCTGTTTAGGTTAGCGTTTTTAAAGATGACTCAAATATTGTTTTAAAGCGATTACTCGAGAATTTTAGTGTTTTAAATTTTCTCAGTCAAAATCTAGCTATCAGATTTTAATTTATTTCAGTTTATAATATTGTTCAAAGTTTTACTTACATAGGGTTTTTTTTTTTTTTTTTTTTTTTTACGCGAAAGTCTAAAATCGAAAATCAATGAAGACAAGAGGCGGACAAAAATAGTCTAGCACGAGATCAAAAATAACGGAGTGCGTGATTGTCGGGAGACTTTCGTACATGCGAGACAGTTGCACGAACGACGCTACAGGCGATAGTCTAATTTAAACGCGAAGTGCCTACACGATATAACGTAATTCGCAAACACGCGCGAAGTTCTCGGCTGAATGCGGAACTATAGAGGCTTGTACAATTTCCTCCATTACGATTTTCGATTTTTGTCTATTAGAAATCGTACACGTTATCTAGCGAAAGCGCGTTATCTTCCTTATGTCATATTACGAAATATATGTAACGATTGTCTCTCAATAGGAAAGTCTTTCAATGCCCGTAAAATGCAGACTGTTATCAATGTAGTCAGCTTGCATATAATGCTCTGTGTGAGAGAAAACACTTTGAATAATTTATAACCAGATAAAAAGATAGTGGCAATACAGTTTCTTCCTTTAAAGATCGCGGTTGATTGTTTCACGCGCGAATCTTTATACGCATAGATTACGCATCTCTCTCGCAAGGTCGATCGTACTTCACGCGCGTTGATGAGAGAACCGTCGCACTCGCACGCGCGTGTTCGGGTGAGAGAAATCACCGGCAGAATCTATACGGTATCAAGCAAACGCGGACCCAACGGGGGTGCCCGAGAGATCACGCGAGACTGATAACATTGTTTTGTTCGGCATTTTATTCGCGCTGACGCATAGTCTTATTTACGCACGGTGCATCAACGGTGCATTAGCATAAGACCTCACAGAGCCGCTTGCGCTATCGATTCTATTTCCCTCGTGAGATCCTCCCGGTGTCTTCTCACGTGAAAGAGAATGCGCTCCTATTAAGCTTTTGACATTTCGCACGGCTTTATCTGCCAGTTAAGTTTCCTTTGTGCTAATTAACCCAAAACTGAAATGTGCATAGATGTCACATATCCAAAAGTTTTAGCAAACATATCTTGTGACTCGTCGAAGATGTAAAATATCCCAAAAGCATACTTTATTTATTACGAGAAATATTATTGAATTATCTTCAAAATCTTCTATTTTGATTTGTTCAAATTATACAAGAATTAGAAATGGCTGACATTGCGAAAAGAAATTAATGCGAGAGAAAAGTTGAATCTAATGGAAGTATTTCTTGAACATACGTTTAAAGTTACCAAAGTATACACGACGCTTGTGTGTGTTTAAGAAACAATGAGATTATCTGTCACTAACATAAAGGGAATGGGATATTATTGATGCATCACGAATTAAATGGCAGCTCGTGATGGAAAGTTCATCTTGTATTTCAAGAAATTTCAGTAAAGTAGCTGCTACTTAAAAGTCACCAAGGATCGCCGTGAGCAGTCAGGAGAGCGTGACTTATGAATATGATGATCTCTTTGGTGAATATAGATCTCGCCAGATGCGATTGATTACGGGAGGGTCTTCTCGCGATCTTTCATAATTTACTTCATAATTTCTGTCCGATTATATATGCATTGAAATATTAATAATATTATAGGTTCAATTTTAGATATTAATTATGTGACCTTCTCTTTTTGCAGGCAAAAACAATGACCCACTGGTTCTGGTGTTTGCTATGCGTGATTTTACATCTTGGGAACGCTCACGCCAAAGTTGGTGAGTATATTAATTAATGGGATCATAAATTGCTCTGTTGCATTATTCCGTTGCCAAAATCAAGACCTTAATGAGAGAATTGCAAAGTTGCCTTTAAAATTTTTTCAGAGATGCGTCGATTTAAAGAGAGACGTTCTCTCTCGGTCGGCAAGAGAGTGGAATAAAATTAGTACAACTCGCGCCGTAAAAGTCATGGTTGAATTCGCGCGGTTTCCCACACGCGTAAATCTATCTCAGCTGATTGTCAATTACTTATGTCACGGCCGATGGGTAAGCCGTGTACTTTATTGTCGTCGCCGGGCATAAACGCGAAGCGTTCGGGAATCGATGACACGTGCGGAAGTATAAGTTCTTCTCTTCGGTAGTTCTTTTATTTTCCGGAGCATGTTGCTCGCGAGATAACAACGAAGTTATTTATACGAGTTATTCATGCTTCTTCCGATTTACCATCGTTAACGTTATTAAGTCTTATTAAGCGTTTCCATGTCTTGGAAAATACTCGACATAATATCCTTCTTTTTTATGCCATGAAAAATATGAATAATATAAATTGTTGTTCCCTCTTCTTTTTTTATCTCCATTTTACGATCGTAAAGTGAAAGAAGAATATTCTAAGTGCATTGACGCTTTATGGAGATTCGTGCTTCACGAGGGGGATTGATAAGCTCAATGGAAGCTGCAACCAACATAAACCGCATGCACAAGAGAATGGCTTTAGAATGGATTGGGGATAAAACATACATAATACATTCCGACGCGATAATTCGCGTGTTTATAGACGGGAGATATAGGTGCGGTTGTTTTAAGGTGAGGGTTGAAACGGAGAAACATGATTCACCGAAGATGGTGTTTAACGTTTGGTAATTTGAAAAAAGTATTTACAAATTAACAAAAGTATATTTCCCGTATTTTTCTATGCGAAAAATATCGGTTTGAATAAATTTATTTTTATTAATTTAATTTAATTTAATTTAATTTATTTATATTTATTTTTCTAAACGTTATATATATATATATATATGTATAACGTTATTAACTTTATGTAGTCGATATCTTATATGTAAGTATTAGGTTATTTTCTTTTTACGTGAGAAGTGATACACGACTTTATAACAATTCAGGTATTGCAAAACTTTTTCCGATAGATACACCAAAATACAATCTTCTCACGGTAATGGATTCGGCGCTGAAAACCAAGTTTTCGTCGCAGAGGTATCGACTTTGGCTTTTAGTATCTGTTCCCACGACATGCTTGGATTGTATACAACCGGCTGTCATTATAATGATAGGTTGTTAGATTCTAGAGTACGTAACCCATATTGCACGTGACTTTTAAACAATTGTCTACAAGGGTTTGGCAAAGTCCAGCACGCGAGTGTCAGACGCGCTGAAAAACAAATCATGCGAAATCACAAATTGCCACGAGATTTTCATCGATGATCCGAACATAGATCAGCCACCCTTACAAACCTTTGCATCTCCTATAAAACAATTCGAATATGTTCAGTAGAACGATAACTACCGATAGCGATCAGCACGATGGACCGTTCGTTCTATACAGTATGCGCTTTCTAATACCGCGATCACTTTCTACGTGGGAAGAAATAAACGGAGTTTGCCAGTAGTAGCTCGCTGTCCCGGGAGATTTACGGGAGAAACTTTATGAGAGCAAGGAATACGTAGCTGGCTGGATGATGACGAATGCTCGCGTGAAAATTGCGCGAGTCGGCAATATGGACGGCGATATGCGGAAACCGCGTGAGTTGAGTTAAGAGGTCATGTGAATTGGATTACCCGAGTTCTAAATTCTAGATTAATTAATTCGATGTCCATTAATTGTAACTGATACGAAAAATATATATGTAAATATGACTCAAACGAAATATTTATAAAGAAAGCTGATAATTTTCCTGTTTATATGAGTAAAACGAACAGAACATATAATAGAGAATATTTTGCTATATTTTCTCTCGATATTATTTAAATTATTTATTTATTTTATTTTAATTTTATTTAAAATCAAATCTTTATACATTTATAGTTATCAGAAAAATACTCTTAATTTTTTTCTAATATTTTTTTTATTTTATAATTTACTTAATAAATTTTCAATAATTTACATAAATCCATTATCACGAAATTATATACAAAACTCTCCGATTCGACGCGGCGCGCAGCGATTGAGTTGTAGAATATAACGTTGTGATCTGAATATATTTAGGTAAAAAAAAGTGATAGTGTTAAAATAATTAATATAAAAATTAAATTTGTAAAAAATCATTATTGAGCCCAATCTTCTATTTATTTTTTATTAAAAATTTAATAAAAGAATTATATAATCCTAAAAAAAAAAAACTTGGCTTGGATACAAACTTTTGTAAAAAAAGTTGATATTATAAAAATTTCTCTTTGTTCTCTTATCTAAATAATTTAAATAATTATTAATCTTAAACATATCGAGATATTTCATGCATATAAATATTAAAAATATTTCAAGTATCACGAAATAAAACCTGAAATATTTTACATACATGCATTATATTATAGAATAATCCAACAAAATTTTATATAAAGAAATGTACTATAAAACTTTTTTATTTACTTAATTGTCTGATCGTTGTGACGATATTATTTAGTCGGGAAAAAGCGCGAGACGAATTTATAAAACACACAACTATCACGTTACGTTATAAATCATCCTGCAACATAAGGAGCCCATATACAATATATAAGTAATGGCAGCATATCGGTAATTAGCTTTTCGTTTTCATTAACGCGCAAATTCGATCAATTCGTCTGTCTGTCGGGATGCCGTGACAAAAATCGGCCATTGACCGGTCTCTTTCGTAACAGCTGGCATATACGAGTACGTACGTCAAAATGTGCCTCGAGCTCGCAATGCTATAATCTTCTTGCTTAATGTAAGCGTTTTGCGCGTCACGTTTCCGTCCGAACGGACTTCTCACATCTGTCTGAGAGAGCATGGGAATTCTGAGAATAAATCAAACACAAAAGTTTCGCGCCAGAGCATCGATTTCTACAGGATGTCGTGACGCTACAGCTACAACAAACTATTTGCGAATGTAGTCTCTGAGATTTTTTCATAAATTCGGAGCAATGATTTTTAACAAAAATTTGAACCGCGGCTTTCTGGAGATAGTTTCTTTTTCCAATTTTTATTATATTATATCTCAGATATCGCATTGAGATTTTGTGTAAATAAAGCGTATTTGAAATTAAATAAAAAACAAAAATTTATTATTATATTATATTATATTATATATTCTCAATTTGCAACTGTGAGTGAAATTGCTAACCAGATATTTGATAATTGTAAAATTAATTGCGTTTCAGTTTTTTTATGTAGCTTTAATGGCACGTAAACGAAATTAGAGTGCTCCGTTTGTAAATACGCTGCAGAAAACGATATTGCATTCTTGCCGTGAATATATAGCCGTTATAATTTAATTTATTGCTCAGCTGATTGCCTTTTCTAGTTGATAAAACTACAAATGCTTTAAAGAAAATTTGTCATCGTGAAAAACATTTTATGTATTTATTTTCAACTATTATATTATATTAGCACTATTAGTATTTATAATACGTTTAAGAAAAGTATTAAATCGTCTCATTTCAGTTTTATTATTAAATTTTTCTTATATATATATATATATATATATATATATATATATATATATAATTTAATAGCTTATATAATAGCTTATATATTACAAAAAGGAGAGAGAGAGAGATCTCTCTCGAAAGAGAGAGACAAAAAATTATATACAATGAATTTTTTCGAGTCATCATAACGTAAATGTCACATACATATCATAATAAAAATCTTTGTAATATTTATAAATAGAGAACCTTTTGTGCAGATTTTTTTAGCGTTTTATGCAATATAATAAAAAAAAATTGTTATTTTGCAATATTACGAAGTATATTAAAATATTATTTCTGTCTCTTTTTTATTATCTCCCTAAAATTTTTACTCTAATATATATATAAAAATGATAAAGACTGACATTTTATAATTTTACTGAATTTGACACGCAAATATGGATAAATTAAAATTAATATTAAACTATAAATTTTGTACGTTTTATATTACAGGTTTATGCGAAGTGGAATCAGGACAATCGAACATCATACTTGACATCGAAGAAAGCAGGGGAAATGGTGAGTGTAATGTGTAATGTATTGTATATATATATATATATATATATAAATATTTAAATTTCTTGTATTTTCTTAAACTATGGTTTTCGTTTCTTTATATTTGTAATTTAAAATATTAAAATTTACATGTTTTCTAGAAATCAATATCAAAGAATAATACAATATAATTTATTAAAATTGCAGATATAAAAAAATGTAAATTTACAGATAAATGACAGAAAATCAGGGTAAAAATATATTTTCCTTGTAATGGATCCGCTATACTTCTTGCATTTCGTTATTACTTTTTTAGCGTTTTTTCTTTACATCATTATACTCTCATTCAGTACTCGTTCTTGTGTGTGACAATTTTTATTCTGAAACATGATAAAACATACGCGATTTTGTCCGGGAAAGATTTGGTACTGGTCCATTATATTCAGCTATTATATTTTTTTCGCGAATTATAGCTCCATATCATCCGATTCTTGATTTGTTCCACATCGCATTCAGCTGTATCGATCGCAACTATTCAAGTATCGTTTTTCACATTCACAAGTAAATTGTTTCCCGAACTAACGGATCCAATTTCGAGACTGTATTGCATGTCGCAACTCTGAACTGCTGAAATTATAGGGAAAGTGGGAGAGGGGGAGCGGCGGAGGGAGAGGGCAAGTTGCTGATCGATGATTATCGAAATCGAGCTAGTCACGCTGTTAATGCTGATATCACCGCGAGAGAAATCATCTTGTACGCCAAAGATCTGAACAACTATCTTTTGCTCGTTCTTAACATACCGCCATGTATACATAATGCGTACATAATTTTTGTTGGCGGGTGATTCTGAAAGCAAGCTAATTTTGACGGGGAAATGACTTTATTATTATAAGCAAATGATACTAAATTTATTCCATATATTACATTAACGTATTAAATCTTGGAATAATTGTTATTCCGGAAAAATTAAAGAGAATAAAGAGTCAAAATCTTCCGTCTCTCGGATTTACTATATTCTCATATCAGTTAAATTATGTTGTTCCTTAAATGTATTAACAATGATTTTGATATTTTTGAATAGATAAATTAAAAAAAAAAAAAAAAAAAAATGAAAACGGATATACATATATTAAACTAAGATTTATCAGCACAAATTTAATTTAATCTAAATGTAATAGCATCAGGACGTTGAATTCGTTTCAACGAATGACATCTGACAGTATAATAGAAAACTTAATTAGCTCGGTCAAACGAAAGTAATTACAACGACGATAAAAATTAAAGGAAGAGAATGTTAGAATAGTAGAACAGTCACAATACGTTTGTAATTAAACCATATTGGCTTTCACTAATGAGATATTACTCGAGATTGATATCAGCCCACCAAGATAGTATTCATTACGCGGAACGTAGACGGATTGATCTTTGCATGAGAAAGCCGTATTATACGAGCAATAAAAGATTTCCTTGAGAATTGGTTGGTTATACGAATTTAATTACCCTCTGATAATTTCTTGTATATATTTTAATAAAACGAATTTCTCTCTCACGATAAACGAAATTAATATTGATTAGAAGTTTTAATTTTAGTTTTTTAAAATAATCTTCTTTCATTAATAATTGAAATTTTTTATTGTCATAATATTTCATTGCTTACTTGGTTTAAAATAAATAGGAAAAATATCGTCGAAGTAGAAAACTCATTCTATAAATTTGCAATTTATTAAAAATTCCATTTTTCTCGTCCTAGATACAAGATAAATTGATATGCACAACGATAATCGCCTTCGCCGTCTTTCTTACTTTCAGCGATCGATCAGAGAACCGTACCGGAAGAACTTCCAGTGTCCGGTGATCCTTATAACGAGACCATGCTGGAGCTTATCTTTCCAGGAAGGGCGCCTCTTTTTAAATTGAATGGCAAGAAATTGCAGCTTCTGGAACCATTGGATAGAGATGACGAAAATCTCTCGCATGTGGTTTTTCAGGTAAAAAGACTTTAATCTTCCGCAAAGTATTACTGGAGCCGCCGATTTAATTGATTTGTAGAAAAATTTTGTTAATAAATGTAGTTGCGTTGTAGTTTTACAAAATTTATAAAAGTGAAACAAATAAGTAAACCGAAACAAAAGAGCAAAATGAGTCCGAATCTCTGTTACAAGAGCATATTGTCTTGATAATATTCCTGGCAAATTTTTTGCGAACGTTTGTATATTTTCTAAGACATCATCCTTCGAAGATTGAGATCATTCAAGACTTGATTAGAGTTTCTAATGGTACATTATGCGGCTTGAATAATGTATGGGTGCGTCATACGCGTTACAAAGCGACGACGTTTATCACGGCGCTAATCCAGCCTGTTACTTTCGCCCATAAGAGATTGCTTTCGGACTCATACGTAAGAAATTGGAAGAGCGTCATCGTACAGGATGCTATCGCTCAAGTGATAGGTCATGGTACGTTTGATTATACAGCTGTCAATTCGCGCGCACGTGTTCTTCCCTATTGATCCGTTTGAGAAAGTTTACTTCGCGAGCTCTATGAGATAAAACTTAACCTTTTTTTGTAATAAACAATGAAAATATTTTCTTACGGAAATTATCGTGGGAGAAATTACTACATTGAAAATCGTTGCCAACAGGAATCTGGATAATTGATAATGAGCACCGAAAGTCACCGAAAAAAAAAAGATTGTTACCACGCGTGAAAATTTTGTTTCTATCCCGATTATTATACTTTGCGACAACTCATCAGAAGTTTTTATTTCTTTATGTATTGCATTTCGGGTCTGTTTGAAATTTTTATCATTTTTAATATTATTGATTTCTAATTCTCCTAAATTGCCGCGAGAGAATGTTTTCATTATCGAGATTTTTAAGCGAACACAAATTATATAGAGTAAAGAATAATATTTTGATGAAAATTATATAGAGCAGGATAATTTGTAATGAAGATACAGATAATACAGAGATAAAAAGATAAATAAAGAAAGTGGTATACTATTCCATCACATATTTCTTTCTCAACTCAACTACAAATATTTGAAGATAAGCGAATAATGGTTTTTCAAATTATTGGAATATTAATATTTCGAGAGTTATAAGCTGTAGTTACGATAAAGAAATCGTATCTTTTTCGGTTTTTTCAAATAAATTCTTTTGTGATCATTAAACGTCTAAGCATCTAATCCTCTAGCTTGTATCCGCTGCTCTCTTTGAAAATGTCATCGCTTTATTGATACAAGAAACTTCCTTCGTTTCTCCGGAGAAAATCTTATTATCTGTGTAAAAAGTTGTCTATAAAATGTTCTATTATTAGCTTTGCTGTCACGAGCTACAAACTTGCTGTTAAAGCGGAAGCAGATAAGTCTACGGTTAGATCTATAGTGGCTTTCTGCATCAGCTATTAATTGTCAATATTGAAAATTGCAGTATTATTTTTTATTTTTATAAAATCTTTTTATAACGAAAAAAAAAAATGAGTTGAGCAACTCTTTTTGTTTTTTCTTATAAAATATAATACTGAATAAAAGAAAAAAATCATCTCTCTTTTCAAAATAAATTTTACAATTAATTTCTGTAAGGAATGTGTACAGGAAAACTGACTTAACATTAAATTATTTAGTAAAGTGAGAATGAAGAAAGCTGAAATAGATTGAGAAAGAGAGAGAGAGAGAGAGAGAGAGAGAGAAACATTTTTATATTCTTTCCGAAAGATGATTTTCATCAACGAACGAAGGAAATATTCTAGTTATTTCTAACATATATTTCTAATTGTAAATTCCATTTTTTGAAGATATTTGTATAATTAATTCCTATATTTATATTAATTCGTATATATTTCTTATATAAAATTATGAGAAATTAATACGGTTACTGATTGCTGTATTCACGATTCGGAAGATGCCGTTTCTTCGATGGCTCGTTTGGTATTCGCCAAAGTACATATCTATGTAATATATTGCGCTTTATGACATTATTGTACGAGGAATGTGAAAGGTCTGGAGCACCGCATCGAGCATTTCAAGAGTTCGTATTGATCGAAGGAATGGATAAGATTTAATGAGATCAAGAAACGGAGATAGAACTAGAGAGGTAAATTCGATCGTGACAGTAATGCGCAGCGCGTTTCGGTCAATTTAGGAAAAATCTATAGGCGGGGGGAGTATAATCGAGCTCAGAATAAATTAATTCGGCGACCGAGGTCAATTAATTATTGCGTTGCGCGGACAAATACTGGTGAAAGCGTGCAATCGATGTAATAAAATTATCACACTCGTAAATATTCCAACGATAATCTTATATACGCGCGTTTTTTGATCTTTTCTCAATTAAATTTATTGGCATTTTTAATAATAAAAGTTAACTTCTAGTTTGATTTATGTACAGATACGATTGATATAATTATGTATTGATTTTATCTTTATATTATCAAAGTAATATCAATTTATTGACAATTTATTACTAATTTATTATTCTAATTCATTATTAATTTATTATTTATATCCAGATACGATTGATATAATCATACACTGACTTTATTTATATCTTATCAAAGCAACATCAGTTTATTAATATATACAATGTTTATTATTAATTTATTTAATAAGTTCTTTAATGAAGATTAAACATTAAATATTAAAATGTGTCTGTGTGTATGTATGATGTAAATTTTTATATCTGCTATTCTATACGAATGCCTTTTTGTTTTTCAGTTGAGTTGCACGGTGAAATCGACCAACAAGAAACGGACGATTCCGGTGATTGTGAGAGTGTCCGATATCAATGATAATGCACCGAAATTCATTAACACTCCCTACGAGACCACTGTGCCGGAGGTAAGCTATCTTTTGTTGCGAAAGAATTCTAATTTTCATTTTTATCTCGTATCTAATTGAATATCTGTGTTGAATAGTGTGTATATATATATATATATACGTGTAGAATTTTGCTGGATCATCTTCCAAGTCGCGTAAATAGTTTTACTCATCACATTTCTTCTACCGATATTGCTTCGTATCTATAGTAAAACGAATGAGGACACGAGCGGTGGAAAATGCGTTTTGCATTAACAGAGTAATTAAATATCGGGCGTGAAAATGCGGGCATGATGTGAATTGATTCACGGTATATACATGTCACGGAGGTATAAATTTATCCCCATAATGAGTTGCGGTACGTATTGTACGATATGCACATGCAGCTGAAAATGTATATTTAATACAATAATAAATGCTATAATTATGCGTTTAAATATGATGTAGTAGATTCGGAAGAGAGAACTAGAGAGTTAACGCGGTGAAAGTTTAATGAATATATTCCGGCAAGATAAATGAATATATTCCGGCAAGATTAATTATCGTATAGACAATGAAATAATATTGTATGATCAATAATTATTTCAAACAGAGAAGAGGAAGGATAATTGAGACTTAGCGCGATAATTTGAGCGTACATTGTGTTACAATTAAATTATATTAACGTAACTCACAATAAGTAGCAATGGACGTAATAACAAAAAGCGTCTCAATAATTACTTTTCCTCACAATCATATTCTTCGAATGTCGCATCACATCGTAACGCTTTCTATTAATCGGAAGCTTTTACAGGAATTGAAAGTGTGTCGAATGCGGAACTTTTATTATTCGACAAGCTCTATCGCGTCGAGTTAGCGTGCTCGAAGAAAGTACAATAGATTCGTCACGTCGCTAAATTGACGAGAATATATATTCTGGATTTTATAGCAAGAGCGCGATTCATTCTCTTTTTCTTATTCCGTTGAAAGTAATTAAAGTATAAATCGCCATTGTAGAACTCGAGAATCGTGCCACGATCATTTCAAAGCTTAGCGAGAAAGGAGACGATTCCGCGAAGGTAATTCTGGCTGGTTTCAGATTATCGTCTAATTAATGGCGCCTTTGCCTTTCGTTCTTAGCGTAGAAACTACAGGCGAGATACATGCGGGGCTCGGAGAACGAAACCTTTGCTCCACCTGCCGTACATAATTGCGGGAGTTCCGCGGAAGATCGAAATCGCGAAATCGTCGTCGGCTCGCGCTCGATCTTTGCTTGAGCTAATTAATCTACAATGAGCAACCGGTTTCGTCGCGACAATCGACGGTGGACACGCGAGAACAAGCGAAACTCATAACGGTGATAATCGCTCTCCGGAACTGATTGCAAAGCGCCGGAAGCAATCCGCTCCCTTTGTTTTTATCTTCGCTCGTCGTACTGTCAAAAAACTCATGTAAATTAGCTACATTAAATAAATGAGAGGCGACGGCTTCCTCGCCATAATGGTTGTGGCTAATGACCAGGAATATTCTGCTTTAAGTATTTCCGTGCGAATATCATTATGGGTTTAGCTTATCTTTAATTTTGAGAAATACCTATTACCTATTTCTATCTTTCAAGAGAGAGAGAGAGAGAAAGGGAATATTATATAAAAATCCAGCTCTATATTATATTCGCTGCAAATAAAGTGAAAAGACGTTGAACATCTTTGGAAAATGTGTATTATCCGTGTCAAGATAAAGCTGAATTTATCGCAACATTTGTTGCTAGTACAAGATTCGCTTTTTCACGTGTAATCATAATTTCTACTTTACTATGGAACTACTACGAAAAGGCAGACGGTACACGGATCGGACGCAGTATTTTGAAGCAATAGTCTTGATCCCGTTAGATAAGCGAAGGTGCATGCGAATATCTGCTCCTATTGAGTCGGCCTCGACGAGAAGCGAATCGCGAGAATATACGTTCCGGTCGCGCCGCACCGGTAGTCGTCGACTTATCTCCGCGGATTAATCGGGAACGCGGCTTTCGCCGCTGCAAAAAGAATACCGCTGAATTATTTTCGCGTAATCCCCAACGAGGTCTCGCCCCGTACCCCATAGATCGTCTCTCGCACGCACATTGCCAACAACCTACTCGGCCTGTTCCCCCTCGAATTATGAATCCCGACGATTCTCGCGTACATACCACTACTACCATCATTATCACTCTGATGCCTGACCCCGACCCCGGCCAACGCATCCTCCTGAAAATGCGTAAAAAAAAAAGCGCGCCGCATAAATTTAATCCCGCTCGATTCCGCGAGAATCGCGACGGAATATATCGTTCCGCGATTTCTCATCGCAGCTGGAAGCACGAAGGAAAGCCATGATTTCTTTATCCTGGCCAGGCGCGCTTCTCTTCTCGAGGCAGAACAGGTGGATGAATTATATAATATATTTATGTATTATATCGAAAATAATTCTCTCGTTTGTTTTCTTTTCTCTCAGCTCACTCCGGTCGGTTCGACGATCTTCAAGAATGTAGACGCGTACGACGCCGACGCCGGCGTCAACGGCATCGTTGAATATTCGATCGCACCAGGCGACGGTAGCAGGATCGGCAGCAACGAAGGCGTCGGACGCAACAGAATCACCACCGCCGACGGATACGGCTATTTTAGTATCAACCTGCCGCATCAGGGACAGGTCACGGTCAATCGAACGCTCGACTACGAGAGGACCCAGCGTTATCTCGTCACCGTCCTGGCCTCGGTGAGTTTCCATCCTTGTGTTAATTACGCTAATTGATCCGGCTGTCCGGAATTGCGAATGAAAGTTAAGATAGATCAAGAGATATTGATGGTGACGTAGGCGTTGAGATGACGTACACCTACACTCGCAACGAGATAATGGTTAATGTAACGATTGTAACGGAGAAACTCTAAAGGAGAAACATGATCGATAATCTCCTTAAGTAAGGACGTTGTTTTAATGCGAAATAAAAAAATAATTTGTTGAACTTCTTTGAATAAAAATATTGATATCACAGCACATAATATAATAAAACATTTATTGAAGAAAAAGATAATTAATAATAAATATTTCATTTTTTTTATAAATAATAATCATTTTTTTTAGTTTATTCTTCAGAAATTTTTCCAATTTCTTAATTCGATTTGTTACTCAACGTCAGTCGATTCTTGCTTATCTCGTAACTGTTGGACGTTTTCCCGTTATGTATATCATTGTAATACATATGTTATCTGTCGAGTATACGATAATCGAACGTATATAGTGAGCCTCGGCCGGCGATATGTTGCATTACTTGACATCGAACTAAAAACCCGTACGATGACCGTGGAAAATTCTTGCATGAATAACGAGGAACTAACGGTAATCATTTAACGGCGCATACGCTTAGAAAATTGTCTAATTGTATTTTAATATAAATAAGATATTTAATGTACAACATATTTAATATAAGTTTAGACCAAAAAAATTTATGCTAAAAGAGCGAGACAATAATTTTGTATTAAGATTCATAAAAGTGATAAAAATGTCTTATATTTTCACGAAATGGCCCATTTCGGAAATAAAATGACATCATTATTGTTACTAAAGTTTACTGATTTTGCGAGAAAAAAAAAATCTTGTAACACTCGATAAGTATTAATAAATTTTTTTAGCCAAGAGAAATAATTAATTAGATTAATTAAATAATTAAAATCTCCACAGAAAAAAACAAAATTAGTATTATTTAAGAAAACTTTCATATGGATATATTCTATATGTATCGTCGATATGGTATTTACGTTATGTAACGTTCGCCTACACCTGTTGCGAAAGATTCTCGACGTCGATGTCATATATGATGTCGCATACACACATAATGAACGTATTATATAACGTCGATCTGGAACGTTCTTAGCGCGATCGATGATACTCGGAGCATCGATTTTACGTAGACCGTCTTGTTAGCGGCTATAATACGTGAATGCGCGCGTGTCTCTGTGTAAGTTAATCAGCTATAAATGCGCATGCCTCTTCTTAATTTAATACGCCACGAGGAGAATCGGCAGGAGGATGTAGGATGGTCAATGGTCAGGTTGCGTGGGCCGAGGGATGAGGGACGGATCGGTGAGTCACAACAACCAGTCGTCGATCGGAAAACCATATTCGCATTAGCATATCGCACTTCTTGACGCGGTGGTTCTTGTCCTCTCGAGTGCTATTAGTCCAAGCCCGGAGGGTCCCTTCGATTCAAAATGTGTTCGGGACATGTACTTCGCGACATTTCTTTACACGACAGTTTTTGTTTTTTTTTTTAATTTTTTGCGGTCTCTTCGAACTTGTCTAGGTACAGAATACTTTTGAAAAGGATGTCAGATGATGTATTATTTGATCAATCCGTAGTTTCTTTTTTGAGAAGGATTTGATCATAAAGTAAATTGTGTTGTTTGTAGATCCTTAATTCTCTACATTAAAGATAAATATATTTTATGCGGACTCTGTTATAAGGAATAAAAAATACACATAAAAATAAAAAGACGATTTATAATTTTTGATCAAATTCTTTTTGTAATTTTATGTGTCACATAATATAGAAAAAAAAAAATATATATATATATATATGTATATAAAATATATATTATGTATAAAATTATAAATAGAATTCTATCTTAAAGTTTATCGTAAATTATGGTTTGTCTAAGTAAAACCATGGCTCAACTGAAGAAAATTTATAGCAAGAAAATTCATAAACGTGTCTTCATAGTAAAGATTTATTTTATTAACGCTTGCGCAATATAATTTCAATCACTCTGATTGTCTATTCGTGAGGAATAAGGTCGATGAGTTGGAATGTGTATAACGTAAATATCCGTTATAGCAATTATTTCTAAATTCGCTCATTTATATTATCCGCGTAAAGGGATACCTTATAGGATATCTAATTCGCACGCGAACGTATCGCAGTAATTCCGAGGTATTCGCGCGCGTGCATAATTATATGCGCGGGCAACGTGCACGCTTCGTTACGTGAGCACGATTCTTGTACGAAACCTTCGTCCTGCGTGTTCTGTCGCAGATTAGAAACTGATATACGTATAAGCTCGCAGACGTGCATTCGCTAAACGGTATTACAACCCGACGGCAACGGCACCATTGCTGGTCAGGTAGATGCGTGTTCGCCCTTTTTCACGTCTAATGATTTTAATGGTATTAATCGATTCTGCGGTCTCGCACAAGTGCGCGAACAGCTCCCGACAGACAGGACGTTAATTAAAGTTACGCACCCAGCTTGGATAATCTACATCTAAGTAATTAATTATTTTTACGTGTCAATCGTGTGTCTAAAGGCATGTATGGTACTTCAAAACTCGTGTAAAGACGTATGAATATCGCAAATAGTCAAGGAAAATTTGTGAATTTTAAAATTACCCAGATTATTCCAGGTTTCGTTGTGTCTGGAAACTTTTTTTATCAATTTAATCCAGTTAAGAAAAATGTCGAGAAAGTTTAAAGTTTTCTAATTAATGAGCGATTAAGAGAGTTTAGATACTCTTGTAAATTAAAAAATGAAGATAAAATAATAATTTATCCTACGTTTAATAAAATTTCCAAAGAATTGCGTTTAAGTTGACTTAAATTCGTAGATAAAATCAAGTACGGTAGATGTGACATATTCTATGTATCTCATACAATAACTGTTCAATATTTTGGTTTAGTAAAATGTCGAAAAAGCTAAAAATTTTTGAATAACAAGCGATTAAAAATTTAGGATTTTTGTAAATTAAAAAAAAAGATAAATAAGAATAATAATAATAATTTATTCTACGTTTAATAAAATTACCGAAAAATTGCGTTCACGTTGGTTAAGAAATTCGTAGATAAAATCAAGTACGATAGATGTAACGTGTACTTTGTATATTTCATTTCATTTCAGTAGCTCTGTTCAATAGGCATCTATTAGATTCGATAACAGATAATAAAGATAATCGAGATAAACGCTCGACACACATTAATGTAAGAGCGATACAATAGAAAATATTCGCGCAATCTCTCGGTCGATTAAACTCGCTATCACTGAAATAACGAAAGGATCGGTGTGTGTAACGGTAAACATCGGTACGGAATAACATTCGGTACACGGACGGTAAGGTATCGCTCGCGGTACCGTAAGTAAGGCATTAACCGTTCGGCGTACTCGGCCCGCCGATTGTCGAGTCTTGTAGCTATTTTGCATATCGCCAAACCCCCGACATTGTTCGATTCGTGCAGATACACGGTGGGTTACTACTATGAATCGCAACTCGTAAATTGCGCTTTTCGTGTCTGGAGCACGTAGCGATCGACGTCGCGACACTTATCGCTCATGTAATTCGGACTTTCTTTTGACGGAAATAAACCAATAAAAATATTGCGATACGGCCTGGCTCATTTTTACGCACTCGTTTATCAAATTGTCGTATACAAAAGATAAATCCAGCGATTATATTTGGCCTAAAAGCCATCGTGTATCATTATTTGATCACGGTAGGTAGTCAAATTTGGTAAAAAAAGAATCTTAAAAAGGTGTTCCGAAAAAAAGCGATTATGACCGAAAAGCAAATTTTTATTAGGAATTGGTGAAAAATTTTAAACAAAGGAAAACACGACATTTTTATGAATATAATTTAGCTGCAGCTGCACAATACAGACACCCACATGCACCATGCAAACGTTAATGATAATTTAATCTTGTTTTATACAAGTGAAAGCGAGATGCTCATTAGTGAATACCGCATATTCATTAAACGCCTACACTATTACGCGGTGCGTGATTGTTCGATCGCCGTGACGTATCGTCAGCGCGAGCGTAATCGGTATCGTGCGACGCAACGTAACGTGCTACCTACGTTACGACGAGGGGGGAGGGGGGGGGGTCTCTCTCGGTACGATAATATAATCAGGAAGCGGTATAAAATGTCAAATGCACGTTGCACACCCCGCGCGCATACAGCGGAGAACAATACTTAATAATTGTACAATAAGTGCTGTTTATATTTACTCCTATGACGGCACTTACCGCCATCGCGATTGTCACGTTCGATAATCATGCGCGTTCCATTTCAGAATTATTCTCTGCACGAACAGTTATTTGCATTACAGCGAGCGAGGCATTGCGAAATCAAATCGACATTGTTGCCTCTGATGTAGAATATTATGATGGCAAAAGTTCTTTCGCTATCGGAGACTCAACGCCATGTGTGCATCGCCATACATTTAATTTCAGGACACCTTGTATATAGAATAATTTAAATATAAAATATGAGAGTTATTAAACGCGATGATTATTACATATTTTAATTACGATCGAGCTGTCGCTAATATATTTATGGTTAACTATTAAAATGCATTGAATTTCATAATTAAAATTTTTTTGCCAAGTGTTCTCTTACGTTGCGGCTCGTAGCGTATAATTAATATTTTTTGAATACGGCATTTTTTAATAATAAAAAAAAAAAAAATGTTCTTTGAATATATGGCGAAGGACGAAAGGATAAAATGTCGAGTAATGAAAACTGCGATGTCTAAAGATATCTATTTGCATTAGTAAAAGAGAGAGAATGTTAAAAATATCGGCCGTTTTTTGCGAGGAACAATTAGAAATTCAACGTTTCACAAGCCTCATTGAGGATTATCCGACATTCCTTCGCGCCATTCGACGTTTTATAGTATTCCCGACTGTGTACGTGTGTCCCCGTTCATCTTTAATCTTATCTACGGGAGTGTGTGTGGCACAGTTTCGCGTAAACGCCGTGTGGTCATCGCCGATCGTGGGCCCGGCTAACGAAGAAAATTACTCGCCGCCAGGTAGACATCCGCAGCTCGGAGGACAACGCGAGGTGGGTAGCGACGAGACTTATATGCAGCGATGCAGGTTGCACGCGAGCCTAGGTGGTACGCGAGGTAGGAGAATCGCGGCATTAGTCACCGTTCGGCTTGCGACGCGTGTAACGCAAGCACGGAATTTCGATTATTCCCGTGCGTCATGTAGAATGCCGACGTTGGCCAATTTCGCGTGTAACGCCCGCGACGAATCCTTCTCGTCGCGGATGATCGCGAAATAGTATACATTACGATTGCATCGACTGATCGGACACGAAGATAGCGCGTGTGTCAACGGTGAAATCCGATTTCGCGGATTTCCGTCGTTGTGTCAGTGCGAAAATATA
The DNA here is from genome assembly GCF_030449975.1 of Polyergus mexicanus. Taxonomy (NCBI): domain Eukaryota; kingdom Metazoa; phylum Arthropoda; class Insecta; order Hymenoptera; family Formicidae; genus Polyergus; species Polyergus mexicanus. Next base: position 4,109,362 of record NW_027223323.1, read on the forward strand.
ATCCAATTACATAAATATATCGCGGCAAGAAAAATATCAATCGGCGGAATCAACGTGTTTCGTATGCATCGCGATATTACGAGTCCTCGAGTGTTACGTCACATCGCGAAGGAATTTTTTTTCTTTTTTTTTTTTCACTCAGCGTAATCCATGTAATCGTAATATTAAAGCTAAAAATAGATCGTAGAATACGCTTAATAATAAAATAAAATGCACCATACAAGTAACAGCGTGTTGCGGTCGGTTATTACGCCATCAAGAGGCTTCTTTAATGTCACTCCGAGCTCTATGAACGCGTTGAAAGAATAAAACGCTCTCTCGCACAGTAACGCACAACTACGGCATATATATGTACGCACAATAACGGTTCGCTCGTGCGTGAATTCTTTCATCCACGTCGGGAGATTAATGACGAGCGTTAGGAAGAGAAATACACGGACGTTTGTCAAACGAACGGTATTAAAACGCGGCTGCGAGCCGCTTCCTCGGGATATCGCCGAGTGCGTTGGCATCGGCGTGGGTGGAAAAATCCTCGACAAATCCGGGATGAGCGGTAGAAGTAAGAGTATAGAGAACGCGAGTACGCGTAAAAAGACATCAATATTTCCATTTCATCGTTGGGGTATTAATATTTTATCATAATGAAGATCACCGTTTTAACACATTGGAAAATCTGGTTAAAATAAACATTGAGTAAAATTGAAGATTAATAATAGCGAAATAAAAGTCTATTACTCATAGGCTCGGAATGAACGTAGTAAACGGCAGTCTGCGCGAAAGGAAGCGAGCCGGAACTTCCGGAACACCTCGTAATTCTTCGTGGCGGAGAACGCGCGTCGCGAAACGTTGATTATATATCACTCGCTTCCTTTCCGCAGCGGCGCGAAATATATCGGTGTGACTCGAAGATTTTCCGTGAAATTTTATACGTAATTCAGTCTCCACGACGACGGTGATTTTATCCCGCGGTAAAAACGCCGCGTAAGTCCCGTGTATGTAGATCGCGCGCAAGGGAAAATCACCGAGGGCGCAGATTTTGCGGCCGATTCGTACGCATGATCGATCCTTAGTGCGTAGGCGGATAAGACGGCGATTCGTCGATGCGCGAGAGAAGGATCCATGTCGTTGCTAGAGGTTTCCGATACCGATGCAAATAATCCGACGTTACATAAGAGACCTCTTCGCCGATTGGGACGACGTACATTGCAAAAAAAAACTGACTGAGACTTCAGACAAAGCGTCTGCAGCTTTTTTGCAGACACATTGTCTGAATTTTGACAGAATGCTATCTGAATTTTCAGACACATCCTTTTCAACTTTCAAAAAAAAAAAAAAAAAAAAAAAAAATTTTTTGATGATTAAGACAGATTATCTGAAATTTCTTTCAAACACCCATATCTGAAAATTCAGACAAAAATGTGTCTAAATTAAAAAAAAAATTTTTACGATATAGATGTTTCCGCGTAAAAATATAGCGAAATAATTTAATCGCGTGTGCCGATCAAAGACTCGTACTCTCTTTGCTTTAATCGCGCGACGATGCGATTTTGCTGATCGATATTCGTTGATTTATAGTTGGTAAAACTTTCGGTAATGTAAAACGCGCTAAAGGAACATGAAGATTAATGGAAAATACAGTAGCATGGAAATGTTGGCGCGCCATTCTTCTATCAATGATGCAAAAAGTATCGCTTGAGAAAATATCATTGCGTATATGAAATTTATGCAAAAATTAATTTTAAACTTATAGTATCGACATTTTTTGTATTCTTATATCATCTTAATAAAAAATTTATCAATGACGCATTGTTGGAAACGTTAAATCGTCAATCTTTCGGTTACTCGGTGAGCACTTAATATAATTCAAGCGATGTAAGGGAATAAGGTGAGAAAATACGTCGATCCGCGCCGATTAAAGGACGCATGATTTATATAGGTCTTCGTTTATCGTAATTTAACGAGCGCAGTTAACGGTTTCTATTAAAAGGATTCATACGTGTATGTGCGCGGTTCGACGATCGACGATCGAGGAATTGCCGGTTGTATGCGGAGCTACAAATTGGGACACGCCTTTACCGCACTTTATTATGCGCTAATCCTTGGGATTTCACGTGGTATCTCGCCGAAAAGGTCTCCACAACTGTCGGACGATTTTAATCGATTAATTCTTGGCGACGCGTTCCTCTAAACGAGAATACGAGGACGTGGATCGAATTCGAGACGCATCATCGATGGAACGTGACTCGTCGTAAGGCCGACAATGGGGCTCCTCGGTCCGATCAAAGCGTTTCTGGCAGTCGCTTTAATACGCGTCAGTCCGAGTATCGGCGACGGTAATGTCGGCGATTTGTCAACGGTGAGTGAATCGTTTGGACAGCCGAAAGTCAAGTCCGCTTCACGATTCGAAGTTTCTCCATTTTACTTTTATTCACGCATCTTTCAATTATACCGTGACAACTTTAACGTAGACATTTCTCTCGATTAATATCACGTTTGATTTATAGTTTGATTGTATTTTTGGGATTTTATTCAGTATCTCTTCGATTATAGCCGGAAGCGATTCCGCCGCAGGGCAAATTTAGAACGAACATTTAAATGTTGCCGATGCAAGAACCTCGTTGAATAAATATTCTCCTTAGGCTGGACTGAAACAAGTATCCATTTTTTGCGAAAAGTCTTTCGCGAGGGTCTTGCACGTGTGTAAGGGCTTCGCGCTAGGGCACAATAGACGTTTCCCATCCTGGAACCTCGTTAATTTTAGAGCCGCCTGTGGTCATAGCTTCTTGTAAACGATCAGTTAGCCGTCATTTTAAGCGACTCCTTCTCGGAATCGATTCTATTAATTTATTGCACCGTTATTCTGACTCTGCTGTTTTATTATACAGGCTAGCAATGCTATTTCAGTTCGACTATTCTGCCGAAAGAAGTATTTCTTTTCATCAAAAAATTAATAAAATGATTTTTCTTGTTTACCAATTTTATCTCTCGTAGCAAATTATTTAACTTGAAAATCTTATATATTTTCTCGCTATCACATCTCTCTCACGTCGCGAGGGATTCTGCTAAAATTCAGTTCGCAGCAACAATTGTAATCAATACACGGGACTTTATCCGAGACCGCACAGACCGGATCTTCATCCCACTTGTAATAAACTTCGAGACGAACTGTACGGCGGACCACTTTATCCGCGTCTGCTACGCTTAAGTTCGAGACGCATATACAACGTACAGACGCAGCCGCCGTTCGTCATCGCTGTCGCTGCAATTTCGCGCAAGTTTGAAATTGCGCGACCGATCACACACAGATCGACGCGCAATTTCGCATCGTCATCGGTAGAAAAAATGCGATTGCATCTGGAGGCTGCGCCGCGTCTCGGCAACACGATGTCATTAAACGATCCCTGACGGCGGGCGACCGTAAGCGAAATGAAAAAAAAAAAAGAGCAAATGGATGCACCAACGTCCATTATTACTATTGGCATACGGGATACGGTCATGACCGTACGCTCATCGCACGCAAGTAGTCAAGGGTAATAGTTATTTCTCGCTCGATTCTTTTTCTTTCTGCCTCTTCCCCGGCTACGAGATGAGCACCGTCTCCCATAATCGCGGCGGATCTTCCCGAGTCGAGGACGCGATCGATCTCTCCCTCTCGATTCGGATTAAGCCGCCGCGTTTCCCAGCTACGACTCCGTGCCGGTGCAGCGGGAGTGGCTCATTTGAATATTATGTGGAACAAATGACCGACTTCTGCTCTTGCTTGCTGCTACGAGGGATAACGTTCCGTGTCGATATCGGATATCGCGATGATTCATACGTGAAATTAATGTTCTCGCTCTCTTTTCCGACATTTCATAAAAATTTCACGTTAAGTCTTTAGTTTGTGTTAAGAGTTATAAATAAAAGACATCATATAACACTCACGGCATCAAAATATTCAGCTCATTCGCTTTTCATCTCTCGTATATGAAAATTCAAAACAATTTCGAGATTAGATGATTCTACTAGAATGTTTCCTCAGCATGCTTTCGCAGATCGCAGCGAATAATGCGCGGTTTTATTAAAAGACGGAATTTTTATGGGATATTTTGCATGCCACAAAAAAGTAATGCACACATTTTTCAATTAATTGGATCATAATTTGTAATTTATAAGTCCTAATGCAATATGTGCACTCTCTAAGACTTATTACGCGGTACTCTTGGAAAATTTTCAGCCTTGCAATCTTACTTATTACAAGGAAAGTTGATGATAACGGTGGTCTTTATTTAGAGCACCTCGTAAGTAGTCCGAATCCGTTATTGCGTAAATAAGGTTACAGAAGAGAACAGGAGACGAGGAGAAAAGGACAGAGCTTCTCCTCGGATGATGATAGAACTGGTGTGATCAAACCATAATGTGAGAACGGGAAAAAAAAAAAAGACGGATATTCGTTCCTCTTTGTATGCGTATATAGTGACTATCGAAAATGTCAATATAAACGTGACGCATCAAAATCGCAAGATTAATGGCGTATTATCGCAGTCCGTTTTCGTATATCGTCCGAGCTCTTATCTATGAGCTATAAAAAATAGGTGAAGATATTTTCATCGATATTTCATCGCACTTTTTTTTCTAGAATCGGGGCAAAGCTAAGACATATATAGCGATAACAGTAATATATATGAATCAGAGAGGGAGAACATTTAATAAATGAAATACATACGCAATAATAAAGAAATTTTTTTTTTTTATAATTAATCATTATAAAAGAATTAACAAATTTTTATTATAGTTATAATAAAATTATAAGTGATAAATTAATTATATTATGACAAAGATATGTGATTATAATTAAAATTTTGATTAGAGTTGCATATTACAATTATAATTTTAATAAAATAAGAAGAGTTATAAATATATATAATTAATTATATAATTATATAAAATTTAAGATAATAAATTAAAAATATAATGACACTTTATAATTTTTAGTTAATATTTAATACGTGCGAAGGGGGGGACAAATAAAATGAAACATTATAGCATATAGAATATAAAATGCGTTTGTTGTCTCATATCTTGTATAGCTAATATCTTGTTTAAAACGCTGTTTACAATGTCATTTTGCATTTATTTCGATATGATTTCAGAGATTATATCACTTGACGTTAATTATTTCCATCATTTCCAGGATCGAGCGAGGAATGTTTCCGAGAGATTCACGTCCACAACTACGTTGACGGTGAACATACGAGACGATGACGATCAGGATCCGTCCTTTATTTATCAAGGCTGCATGCTTTTAGACGGCGCTTGCATTAATCCGGAATATTCCGCGTCGGTATGTAAATCTAATAGTCAGTTATAAACCGAAGTCTCTGGCTTTCCGGTTCGAGCATGTATTAACGGCGAGATTTATTTTGACGGACTGTGTTTTCTGTCAATCTTTTATAAATTTATCGAAAAATTTAAATGTAATCGAATATGATACGCCTAATCAGTCGCAGAAATCTCGCCGCTCAAATTCGCGTTATCAATAAATCATCCAACCGGTTCTGCAAGCGCGCGACTCTCTTTTTTCCTCCGTCAGGTATCGAGCGGAGTACTATCCGGTATACTCAATATCTCGCCCGAGAAAATCCAGGCGGTCGACATGGACAGCATAAACGCGCCCATCCACTATTCCTTCCTAAGCGGAAATCCGTCGAATTACCGAGATTTCTTTGAGATCAATCCTAATACCGGGGCGGTGAAGCAGATAAGAGCCGTCGACACGACGGTAACGAAGAAGTTTGATATTATCATCAAGGTAAACGTCGCTGTTATACTTTCCTGTTATATTTAAGAGAAAATTGTTTGAATTTATTACATTTATTTATTTTTTATTTTACTCATGAGTATTGTGTAAAAGAGTGTGTGGTAAAGAATAAGAAATTTGAAATAATCGTTGTTACAAATAAGTAGATGTTTTACGATTGTAATTAATGCTTCTCTGGATTTAATGAGAAGACAATGCAATTCTTTTTTTATACGTGCAATTACGTTTCGCATTTAAAGATTTTAGCTTAACGCATAACAAATTTGTCCTTTTGTTTCTCTCTTTTTAAGGCAGTTGAGGTATCGGAAGCGAAACGATCGGCTACCGCGAAATTAACGATTACTGTCAAGCCGGTTGACAGCAATCCACCCGTTATAACGGCGTCGAGTATTGAAGGGTTCGTCGATGAGAACGCTCCTATCGGCACAAAGGTCATCGATGAAAGCGGTAATTCCATTGTGCTCACCGTGTCGGATGCTGATCTGGTGAGTTCAACCAGACGTAAATTCCATCGGTTTTCGTTTAATAAAGCGCGATCGAAATGTAAATCGACCGTTTTCTCTCTATTGTTAGCGGATAAGATCTGGTGTTCAACTATCGTCGATTGATCAGTAAATATTTGTTTTCACCCATTCGCTCTTTCTCTCTTCTTCGTTTTCTTATATAATATTCGTATCGTTATATCCAGGGAGCGGACGATCCGAAACCGACGTACACTTTCGAACTGACCACGAATTTCTTCGCGATCGATCCGTCCGGTGTCCTTGTCGTCAACGAGGAGAATCTGGACCGGGATCCTCCGAGTCCTGGCCGCTTCCGCTTTCAAGTGGTCGCCCGGGAGAAAACGGGTGTGGCCGCGTCGTCGCCTCTGTCATTTATCGTGACATTAAATGATGTTAACGATAATGCGCCTCTGCTTCCTATGATGGCACCCATCACCGTTCAAGCTGGAGAGACGAAGAAACAAGTGGCAAAGGTGGCAGCTGATCATCTCGTGTTTTAATTTAATAATAACAGCTACAGTTACTTTTATGTTTCTGATATTTTTCTTTAATTTTTTTTAAATCAAATTATTAATTATCGCTCGGTCGATGCTCCATTGCTCTTTATCATGTTTAAAGATACGGGCTACAAAGAGGAAGATAAATTAATTTCGATTTTTCTCTAGGTGGAAGCTACGGATAATGATGAGGGAGAGAACGCCGAGATAACGTACAGCATTTATCATGTTTCAAACAATGGTTTGCACAAATTCAAGATAGATCCCAAGACCGGGGTTATCGAATCCGTGAGGAAATTAAACGCTGGCGAGCAATATAGTATCACCGTGCAAGCTACTGACAAGGGTGGTAGATATTCACAGACAATCGTCGAGGTGAACGTCATTCCCGGGCCCAACACCAGAAGCCCCGTGTTCCAGCAGCCGGTGTACGAAGTGCAGGTCAGCGAGGGGGCCTCCATCAATTCTACGGTTGCAACTATCACTGTGAGTATCGTCGATAATGTTTCTCTCTCTTTCTCTCTCTTGCTAGAATTTTATTTTAAATTTTAACTATTACGACAGAAGCAATACCATATATGCTCGATATCTCTTTTGTTATCTATCCATCGCGTTGAGAAATCAGCGTTTCGTTCTCGTATATTTTTTTTTTCTCTCTTATATCAATTTACTTATATAAATACAAATTTTCATTTTTAAAGAATGTAAGAAATTGCTCGCGAAATTATGCGACTTTATTATTATTTAAGGATTATTTAAGCACTGTATAAACAACGGTTTGTCAAATATTTATATCGATAATAGGCTTATTAATGAACCGTTATACAGGCCATCGACCCAGAAAACGATCCAGTGTCGTACTCGATAGTATCGGGGAATGACTTGCGCCAGTTTGCGATCGGTGACAAATCAGGCGTTATTACCGTTATAAGGAAGCTGGATAGGGAGGACCTGACCCGATATCAGTTGGTGAGTTAATATCGTCAACCGCTATCGAACATCGCAACACAAACTTCATACAGCCTTTGCTACAAGCCAATGCACTTTTCGCTTTACGGTGCTCTCCATCGACTTTTATCTAATCTAAGGGAAACATCGTTACTGTCTTCGTTTTTCCGCTTCTAAACGAGAGAATAGCTACTTAAACTAAAACACACAACGTTTTAACTTTAAGTATATTTAACTTTATATAAATATTTGGTTGGTGGGAAAGTATATATATAATTTCGTTTTTCGCATGTTTTTAATGTCAAAAAACGAAAAAACTTTCTCATTATATTTTTAGAAATTCGTATTTTTCTTTTTTTACATTTGTAATCCATAGCTTTCTTCCATTATAAATTTTTATTAATACGAAAGTGAAATTCTTTCGTGTCGTTTCACATGAAAATGGAAATATTAATTTTATGATACTTTTGGTTCACATAGCTGATAAAGGCTGAGGATACCGGCGGTCTCTTCAGCACCGCGACGGTTAATATCATGGTTACCGATATCAACGACAAGAATCCCGAATTCGTGGGTCTTCCTTATGAATTTTCCGTCAAAGAGGGCGAGGCTCGTAAGCTGATCGGTCGCGTACACGCCGAAGATGCTGACGAGGGCATCAATGCCGAGATCACTTACTTCGCACCCGATGACATTCCTTTCACAGTGGATCCCGAGACCGGTGATGTCCTGACAAAGATAGTATTGGATTATGAGCAGAACGACGTGAGTAGTAATTTTTATATTGCATTCTTGATTATCAATAAAGCTGACGATATAACAATTCAAGTCACACTCGACTAAATTAATTCGGAAAAGTATACTTTGGTGTGAAAAATTATACATTAACTTTTTATCGTAGCAATGCTTACCAAGATTCATTATTTGCGCGGCTATCTAGCTCAACCTCGAATCTTCCGGGAATGTTTTTCCGTTTTACAAAAGTTGCGAAGCGTGATTACAGTTAAAGAGAATATCTTACAACGGAAAGCGATTTAAATCTATTCTGAATTGCGAGAATGTTGTTACGGTTCAATTACAATTGTGTTTGTCATCACGCGTGTACTGGGGCAAAGAAAAGATGCATATTTGAGTTTAAGTTGTACGATTTTCACTCGCGGAAATGCAATGTGTAATAGTAGTTTAATTATAATCTTATATTATATGATAAAAATCTGGTGTGATTTTAATTTTTTAAATTATTTATATCGTCGAAATTGTTTCGAGAATATTTCCGTTGCGTGAAAATTTTTGAATCAATCAAACTGTAAATTTGAAATTGGGAATTTCTTGTCTCAATTTCGCTTTTTTGCATTTTATTTCGGCATTTGCATCAATTGCGTAGGAATATAAATTCGTGGTGACTGCGAGGGACGGAGCTCCCGATTATCGCTTGGCAACCGCGACTGTCACAGTGAAAGTCATAGATGTCGAAGACGAGGTTCCGGTCTTTCACCAAAGCAGTTACGAGGCACGTGTCAAGGAAAACGTGCCTGATTATAATGTGATTCAAGTCACGGTGAGTAATATGCCAAATCAATAATAGCGCGTGTCCCAGATTAGAAAACGTGTAAAGCGCGTACAAGAGCGATTAGAAACGATTAATTTATTTATTGACATTAATCCGTATGGGCTTGAGTTTAACGAGAATCGAAAGTCAAGTCGTACAACATGACATAAATCCCAGTTTAAGATGTTTGTCTCGAGATAAAGCGCGCCTCCGCTACTTTGTTTAATATGTCGACAAATATAAAGTTAATTTCGTGGTAAACTATAGTAAGACGAGATGTAATCTCATCGATAATATCGATCGAGAGGAATCATTCGGAAAGTTTTGACAATTTATTGAATAATCGAGAGCTACGCCAGTCTCGATTTTCAGATCCTCGAGAGATATCCTCGCGTTACTCGCGTCGTTGATGATTCCCATCCCGTCGACGAGGTGGAAAGGATGATGCGTCCTGACGCGATCTTACTCGGCTTTAAAGCTAACGCGATCATTTCTAGGCCGATGATCCGGACACAAAGAAGCAAATTACATACATGATCAAGCAAGGGGATACCGAACTCTTCAGCATAGACCCGAAGACCGGAGTCATAAAAACTATCCGCGGTCTCGATTACGAGAGTCAGAATCAGCACGTTCTTATAATAGGCACCGAGGAGAACATCAGCGATTTACCTGGCTCCACCACTCGCGTTGTTGTTAATGTTCAGGTATTTTTTATGAGTGAAACCCGAGACCCAGTAAGTTTTCATTATCCGTCATTGATTTATTATGTCGCGTTCATCAGACACGATCATAGACTTTCATAGACCACATAACTGCAGAGAGGGAGAGACAGCTTGATTGCGATTTATTTGTCGTGTAAAAGCGTAATTATGAAAAACGTAATGAAATAAATTCTTTTCTTATAATTAAAATTTAGAAGATTTTTATCAAATAAAATACATTCGCGAGTAAAATACATCTATCCCCGTTAACCATATTTTTTACGGATTTATCCTGTATAAAAATCTATAATTGAAATATCGAAATTAAAGTGTTATTTCTCTGTCGTAATCTTAGGAATTAATTATATAGAATGAGTTTATGGAACCGGTTTACATTGAGCGTAGTAACATCATAAATACGACGACTTCTATCATCTACCGTGCTCTTCTATATTACTTCTAGTATACCTTATTATGCGGGGGCCGTTAATAACTATTTATAATAATTCTGAACGTATGGTGACAGGACGTGAACGACATTCCACCGGTATTTACGTCGGTACCGCGTCCCATTACACTGGACGACGATGTCCCTATAGGAACGACCGTGATTGATCTCACGGCCGCGGATTCCGACGGCACTGCACCAGGGAATCAGGTAGAGTATATACTCTTCTGGTATACATCTCTAAATTTATTCTCGTTAAATCTCGGGGAATTTTCACCGAACTCGATGCCCGGCAGGTTCGATACGAGATCATCGGCCGCGGTATCGCCAGCAAGTACTTCGTAATCGATCCCGACACCGGTGCGCTCCGAACACGAGACGACCTACGTAAAGAAACCGACTCCGAGTATCAGGTAAGTGATTTGGCGCCCATAACTCGAAGGTGGTTCGCTATGTCCGTCGATTCATCTCAACAAATCGCGATCAAATTTCTTTCTCTCGTGACAGATCGATGTACGCGCCTACGATATGGGAGACCCGCAATTGTCATCCGTGACGACGGTGCCGGTCTACGTCCGTCGCGTTGCGACGGTGCCGCCTGAGATCGGTTTGGGTTTCGCTGAGAACTCGTACAATGTCGACGTGCCCGAGGACGCTGGTGACAATACGCTAATAAAGATAATCACTATCATCAACAGTCACGCTCATGACACTACGCCGCTCAGGTGCGAGATTTATAGCGGCAATGAGGCTGGCCTGTTCGAAGCGAATGTCACGGAGGAGCGGAATTGCGCGTTGAGGCTGAAAAAAGGCGCATTGGATTATGAGACGACGGAGTCTTACCAGATTAAGATCAAGCTAGAATCGCTCTCGGGTTTATTAAACTCTGGCAGAAATACTACCATGGTGAGACGCGATGATGATTCTCGAATCTGTCGTACAATAAAACGCTTTCACTTCAACCTTTAAATGCATGAATATTTATTAATAGGATGAATTCATATAATTAATAATATATAAAAAGGCATCAGAAAAAGAACGAAAAGATTAAAAAATATGAGATATAGAAAAGATACAATATAAAAGAGAGATCAAGTTATATCTTTTTGCAGAATATTATTTTAGACACAAACGGAAGACATAAATCAAGGAAAAGCCATTTCTATCTTGCTTTCTCTCTTCTTGTAGCTTTAACAAGATTTATTATAGAATAAATATATAAAGTAATAAATAAATATATAAAGTAAAATATAGTATCGACAGTTTTCTTTAAGAAAACTTGATTCGTTGCAACAAATTTATCAATTTATTTTGTCTTTGATACGAACGAAATACGCTTGATCGCAGGTGAAGATTCAAGTATTGGATGTAAACGACAACAAACCAGAATTCATCTTCCCGGAGGCGAGTCAGAAGCTCGCGAAGGGACGTTACTTCGCGGCGATCCCGCGCACCGCACAATTCTCGTCCACCGTTATACAAGTGAAGGCTCACGACAAGGATAACGGCAAGTTCGGCAAGCTGGAATACAAGATCCTGGAGGGACGGGGATCCGATTATTTCGCTATCGATGGCTCCACCGGCATAATCAGAACGACGGTGACGTTCGACAACGTTGACTTGTCCGACCTCCCCTTTAAATTCGACGTTCGCGTGCGAGATAATCCCAATTCGACCGATAATTACAATTCAATCGTCGCGCCGGTGATCGTCAATCTGATCGGAGAGGAGAATCTCATGATCCTGGTGGTGCAGGATGCAGCGCCGGATGCGCTACAAAAGGAGGCCGGCAAAATAGCGAATATAATCGAGCAGAAGAGTGGCCTGCTGATCGGCATCGATAGGGTAGCGATGAGAAAAATTCTGACGAAAAATGGCACCGTGGAAACGTTCCCGCAGGACTCCGACGTGTGGTTCTACGCGGTCGATCCGGACACCGAGATCATACTCGGTAGAAACAGCACCAGTGTACTGAGGTATGTACTGATGCTTATATAATAATAAAGAGTTGAAAAATTTTACAAGTAAAATACATATAAATAAAATTTTTTCGGAAATTATTAAAATAAATTTCTTCCTCAAATTTTTGATATTGATGAGAAGATCATGTTGAGAGTCTTCTTAGAATTTTTATTGTAACGGCACTTTAGGTCTCCTACGTCTTCTTTGTAATTATCCACGCTAAAGCGGTTATCTCACAGTTATTTACGGAACAGTATTACGTAACTATTATTACCTGCAGTGTACTCGTGCTGCATACATACAAAATGCACATTCCGATACATCAACGCTTTGCACATTTTTAAATATTTTTATAAATATTATTACCGCTTTCTATAGGACGTTTTGTAATCTAGAACAGAATTAGTACATAATAGAATCTATAGACGTTACTGTAAATTTTACTATATTAATTTTACGATAATTAATAAATTCTAACTGTTAGAGGACAAAATTTTCCTTAAATCTATTTTTTTTAATAAGGTTTGTGTTTATATAATTTTTGCTTTGTACTCGACACACCGTTCGTAGATGTACAAGTCAATAAGTTTTATGACAATTTATCAGAAGAAGTTAGCTTCTCTCCAACTCTTTAGTTGATTAAACACGAATAAAGAAGATTTATCCGCGTATCGATGATAGAGAACAAATGTTTCCCACGCGAGCATCGAAAGGTCAATTACGACGTTCAATTCTACTGTGTCATTTGACCGTGAGCAAATATTAAAAGTATTGAATGCTTGACAGATCGATCATGGATAAGTCGGCCATGTCGAATATCACATTTGACGTGTCTACGTTAGTACGAGCGAATGCCATCGACATTCACGCACCCGTTATGCTACCCGAGCCGGTGCGAACACAAACTGCGATCGCATTTAGCGGCGAGGTATTCCCGTACGCGTTGATCATCATCGCCTGCGTGATCCTGATCCTCGGCATTGCCGGCATCATTTACATTTGCGTCTCTTGGTCCAAGTAAGTTACAGTCATGCACATTGTGTCATGATTTCAACGTTGGAAACGCAGCATGATTTCGCTACCAGTGTTATAAAATACATCGATAAGCAAGATTTAATTATAAATTTATAAAATACATAAAAAAATAATTTAAAAATTAATTAATATTTTAATTTAAAAATATTAATTAATTAAAATCAATTAAAATTAACTTATAGTATTATCAGAACATATACGTATTAGCAAATTTAATTATAAAGCTAAACAATGCAAGAACATAATATTAAATATGATTAAATTCATATCTTTTAATAAGAAACAAAAATTAATTGCAAAGAAATATATTTTTATATATATACGTATATTGTAAATTTCTGTTGCATGCTTCTTATATGCTTTCATTTGATAAACACGAAAATTGTTACATCCATGCACAGTTGTATTAATTGCGTACATATCATTCTAAGCTATTATTACGATCCTCAGTTGTTATTATATGAGTCGTATGAGAGAGACGACGCATCGCGAGTATAAATATTCATTCAACTCGTCGAGTGTGAGTGATGCAAATTCATACAGCTCTTTATTATCTCTATTAGCTTTAATTGCAATTTCCGCTCCGACTATCTTCCCAAGCACTGGCTATTTCAACGTTGCGATCGCTGTAAGAATAATCTTTCCGGGTTGTTTACGAAATTCCTTTGAGAGAGTTTCTCATGAAAATATCTTGTGACGTAGGTACAAAGCGTACAAGGAACGTATGCAACGCATGTATGTAATGCCGCGTTATGATCCTGTCTATGTGGAACCGAATCTGAAGGAATACGAGACGCAGGTACTCCAGATGAGCGTGCCGGTCGACGACAACGACAGTTGCAATGATTTACAGTTGGACTTCAGCAACAAGAATCACGCGTTCAGCCTGGACAATGTCAGTTACATCACCAAAGATCATGGAGACAGTACTGGTAATTCGAAAAAAAATATCTGAAGATTCATACAAGATCTCTAAATTTATATCGTCAAATTATTAAACGAAAGAAATTATGTGCGAGAAAAAACTGGTATCCATCTCCTTTTTTGCATTATTTATTGCAATGTATTGAAAAGTGTCAAAATGACAAAGCACACAGTTTTAAAAATATATTATTTTTTCTTGTACAATATATTAACACTGTATCAATATTTCATAATTAAATTATTTTATCCAAAGAGAATTTTTAGCGACACCGATTTATCCCCGCACGATATATGCTTACATCGTTTACGCTACGATTCCAAGTATATACAGCGAGCTTATGTGTTTCGTTTAAGGCCAACAAAGTCCCGTTAGCTCCGAAGCGGCAACTACGGCGCGCGCGTCCAGCATCGCCGGTAATCACGGCGACACCAATATCCATTCATTGCGGCGATCCACGCTGGGCCGGAAGAATCACGGTGCGAGCAACACAAACACCTTGAATAATCGCGACGCTACGCCGGTACTTAATCCCTTGTACAACCGCGGCGCGGATCTCCTAAGCCCTAGTCCGTCCAACGACAACGTCACCTTCAGGGAGAGAAAGGATTACTCGCATCTCGGATTTACGTATCTAGGCGAGCAGAGTCCCGTAGAAACCACGACAGAATTGTAAGTTACATGGTTCGACGACGTACGAATGCCAGCCACGTATTGGCTCCAAAACTGTCACCGTATTACACGTATGTGTTAAAAAATAACACAGAAATGAATTAATATGATAGTATAATTTTTATATCGTTTCGATATAAAAATAAGACTGTGATGGACATGGTAATATTTTTTTACATCAAAGTTTTATCGATACTGTAAGATATTGAAATATCTAAAATCTTACATTGCGTAGAAATCATGTCAACAAGCATCTCATCTTGCATTCCCAATGCATATAAAATAGACAATTGTGTACCTTTTTTGCATGTATGACAAAAAAAGCGGTATAAAATGTACTTAATTTCGACAAAATACGTAATATATACAAGATAAAATTCAAAATAATTACTACTGAGTAGCGCGTATATACTTTGTCTCATATGTACAATCCCGAAGCGCATATGGAGAATATGTCAAAGCTTACGGAAAATAGTTGAGTGATTACGTACACACACACACACATATATATATATATCCTGCCCTTTCATATGTCGTCTTTTGAATGTGAATCGATACCCGCGTGCCGATTCACGCGAACGCGCAAATGTATCCGCAGAATTTCCGCGGCGGAATATATTCTGAACGAGTTACTCCGCATGTGACATCCATGAAAGAGTAGCGTGATGTTGTGTTCAGGTATATCCTTATACCGGCATGAAACGAGGCCGTGAAAATCGCGCGTGCAAAAGAGGCGCGTAAAAAAGGGCGAGCGAAAGACTGCGAATATCTTTCTCAAGCGATATTTTATTTGATTTATTTCTCGTCGTGCATTGAATTTTCGTAAGGCTAAAGCTTAGGCAATATGTTCCGCCAATAAATTGCGAGATTACAAATAAATGCCATCGGGATTGCAATATAAATTTTTATTATTATTATTATTATTATGACTCTAAGCGCAGAAAGTTGGATTAATGAAGACGCATTAATTGAGTCTTGATTAATAACTTTGGAGATGTTCCGTATTCTGCGGAAATTCATGCGGACGCGTACATTTTAATTATAGAAAGAGAGAGAGAGAGAGAGAGAGAGAGAGAGAGAGGGAGAGAGGAAAAGAGAAGAAGAAAAGAACAGAGAAAAATTGCAAAAATATTACTACAAACATTACTACAGATGCAACCGTCCAATGCATAGGCTTAGATTCGAAGACGAGGTTGTAAGTTTATATGAGTGTATTTGGTGAGTGCGTATGTGCGTTTGTGCGAGTCTTATCGGCTCGTAATCTTGTAAATGGGTCGATCCCGATCATTTTGTACTATAATATCTGTTTATATTTATACAATCGTTTTTGCTCACGTCATATTCTATTGTATTATAATCATAATTAATCAACGCGACGACGATGTATATCGTTGCGTATTGTATGTGTATGGTTGTGTAAAAAAAAAAAAAAAAGAAAAAAAGAAAAAAAGAATCGCAAGAACGCGTTTTATTAAATTTCGTCAAGTTTGAACAATGACTTTCACGCGTTCCTATACGCGACTATTGCTCACTCTTGTTCACACGATCGCGTCTATAATTAGCGACTGCCATAAAAGCGAGGTAAAAAAAACGCGTTATACGCCGATGGCACAAGTGGTAAAGCGTGTATTTAATCAGACACGCCTAACTGCCCATTTCCTCGTAGTTTCGACGACGCTATTTGATTTTCTTCGATATTAGGTTTGACAGATCCGTTTTATATAAGATATCGGGTGAAACGGCGTCGAGTGGAATTAAATATGATACGACTTGATTGAATGTATATCTCTAGTCGTATAGCGGGCGTCCACTGCCGTGCAATTTATATATAAGCTGTTTTACATTAAAAAAAAAAAAAAACCAACAAACTTTTCTGTACGCGTGTTACATGTGCTCTTCGATTTTATAGCGTTGATGTCCTTTAGTCGTAGCTGTACAATATTTAAGCGCAAATTCTGTAAAAATTGTTAATACCTAATAATAAAAATTTATTATATTTACATAATATATAACGAGGCTTTTTTTCGAAGCAACATTTCACACGACATATCCCTTTTAGCGTAAAGCAACGAACTGTCGAGTTATTACGCAAACGTTAATTTAAGCTTCCGCGTTACTAAATTAGCCGCGGTTTCGTCCAATTCCCACGTAAGATCTTTCGCATTTGTTTCACACGCGTGCAAGTCACGTATAGCAATATGTAACAATGAGTTGTTCCTCCTGTAGAGAATTCATAATTTTGCCATCCGGATAATATTTCAGATATCCCCTTATATAGAGAATTTATTTTATTGTAATATTATTTTTAATTCATTCGACTTTATATCCTATGCAACTCTAAAAAGAACGGGGATGACCACAGTACCTTAATCAACCTTGGGTCATTACAGAATTACGGTAAGTAGAACAGCAGCGTGTTGATGAAGCTTCCCCCGAGATCGTCGACGGAGTCCTGGGTGGCGGGTGGGGATCAATTGCCCCTGACGATAGAGCGTCGGCGCCGCGACGGCGGAAGCACGCAGACGCATCTGGACCGATGTCGATGATGTAGAGATGTGAGAAAGGCGGCGAACGGAATCCGGCGGCATACTCCAGTTCGTTACGATTCCGCTCCGCGTTTAGTTTACCGTCGGGATTAACGAGTAAAGGAATTCGCACTTTCGACACGCGAGATAAAACACCTGGATGCTGAAGGAGGTTCCATCGATTGATATCGACGAGTGATAAGCGGGTGGTCCGTTCTTCCCGTCTGTGCTCTCGTTGCACCAGCTCGAATGCGTCGCGACGCCCGAATGTCGCGCAGATCGGAACGTTAGAAGAGAGCGATGACAGAACGCACGGATATCGCGAGCCACCTGTGAACTAGGGACACGTATCAAGACAGCGATGATCTTTGAGGATTACGGATGTAATCTGTGCATCTGTGTTTGTGATCTCCATATTGATAACTGTGTGACATTGTTTGTAAAGCGCGCGACGGACTGTGTAATCGTGTGACAGTTATATACGAAAGTGTCCCGCAGGGATAATCGAGAATAGAGTGCACAGCTGACGTCGATATCAAGTAGAGTAAGCTAACTCGCTACTGACAGGTACAATGCCTGTATACAATTTTATTATCGGGGAATTTTTGTCTTTGTGTAATGATACTTTTTGATAGTTTAACCGTCTGTGTCTTTAATATAAATAAGAATACTTTATAAAATTCTCGGTGATCGATAAATAAATAATCCTAAATCGTGTGTGATATAATAAAATAATTTAAATAATAAAGAATTTTTAGAAATCTTTTTTTTAATAATAATAATAATAATAATAATAATAAATAATATATAGTAATCAATCGGGCAATCTATTCTTTTTTTGCCATCTAAATTTAAAAATAAAAAACTTCTTATTTTATCCTCTTAATACTATACTAGAAGCTGTGACTGGGAATTAATAAAAAAAAAAAAAAATTCCTTATACGAAATTTTCAATATCGAATGAAAAGTGTTGTAAAATTAAAAAATTATCTGTCAAGTTTCATTAAAATCGAAGTAGAGAAAACATGTTTTTTTAACGTCTTTGAAATAAAGAGAGACAGAGATATGTTGCTTGCCTAAATTTAAATAGATATTTAAATGTTATTATTTAGATAATTAATTTTGCATTATCTTTATGTGTTAATATGCATAAATCAATATAGAAATTGTATAAAACAGAAATATAAATTGGAAAGTTTAATATTTATATGGCATATTAATATTATACATATATATATTTGATCTTACAACACTGGGGTCACGTATCATATTATATTTGCAGATTGATGACTAATTGGAGGGTCAAGGATAACAAACATGAAATACTTGAAAATTGCGTTATTTACGTTTAATCTATTAATATGGGTAAATAACATGCACTTATACTTTATAACATTATAAACTAAGTCTAGAAATAGCGACACGTACCGACAACTTAGACGCGCTAGTGCTTGAACTATAAATATTTCTTCTATGTGTATTCCAGAGCAAAACAATTATCCTTGAAATGTTTGCATCGCTGGATCAACGTCAGATTATATTATATGTCTAGAGAAAGGCACGAAATGTTATTTAAACGTCATTTAACTTTATTTAGGGAAACGCGCGGTCTCGTGCGATGCGATATTATCATGGCGATAAAGGAACAAAATGAGAAATTATCGTGCGATTTTTTTTTCTTTTTGGTAGCTGGCTGGCTGCATGGTGCTCGTTATAGGCGCCTGGCTGCTCCTGGAGCCCAGCAAGGGGCACATTCTCAATCTTTTTGTATCTGACGTGAAGCCGCACGAAACTATTAATCTGATAGCTTACAGCCTTCTCGGGCTCGGTTTCATCGTGCTTACGGTCGGCTTCTTCGGCTGTCGCGCCGCGCTACGCGGAAATCAATGCATCCTCGCCACCGTGAGTAAAACGACATTTTTACTGGCCATCTCGTCTTGGCGCGGTTACCGTTATAGATCGTCGGGGGTCAAGGTCGGCGATTTCATCGCCATTCCTTTTTTTTCGCAGTACATGAGCATGCTGGTTGCGCTCATCGTCACGGAACTGGTGACGGCGGCCATCGGTGGGTTGATGACTTTCCAGATCTTGTCAGATCTGGAGGAAAGGCTCACCAACAAACTGGCAGTGAATTATGGTCACGATCCGACCAGCGATATATCCTTCAGCCACAGCTTGGATTTTGCGCAGTATAAGGTGTCGCATCAAGAGGGTTGATCTAATTAAATGCTCATCTCGAGCTTTGTACAACAAATTTTTGTGAAGTGGCTCATGTTTTTAGTTACATTGTCCTTTTACGATATTTAATGATTTTTTTTTTGTTTTTGTTCTGATATGAATCCACTTCTTGTACAATCTTCCGACTTCTAACGTAAATACTTACTTTCTGTATATCTTATGATCAAGATTTCAATTGTGTTCTGGATTTATTCTCGCTGAAAATCGCATGCTGTAATTATCTCTGTGCATGGTATTTGAGCGAAATGATAATACAATTTAACTTTTTTTTTATTTAATATTTTGTTGATAGATCTTTTCCGTGTCTCGGCTTATTTTTCCTGCAGCATATATTACGCGCGAAATATGTGCTTGTAAATTATGTTTCATGCATGACGTGGTGTCGCATGCGATGCTTTGTCAGAAATCGTTCGTCCGAACGAGACATTTCGCGATGATTCGAAAAACACATGAGAGTGATTCCATTGCAGTTTAATTGCTGTGGTATCCATGGCGACGACGATTACAATGGTACGGCTTGGTGGAGAGACAGTCAAATCTCGGGAAACAGGAGGCAGGTTCCCCTCACATGTTGTGTTCTCAAAAATTCCGAGGTATCTTATGCAATTAAATTGTTTGTTTTTAGAAAAACATGTTTTGATCAAATCTTTGAATAAAAACCTTGAGTAGTTAATAAAGTATCTTTTGAAAACACAAGTTTATAAATATTACGTAATATTGTTACCTGGACATTTTGTTTGAAACATGTTATGGATTTACGAAGCGCGTCTATTAAATAACCGGACTAAAGCTGTATAAAATTAAATAACAATCGTAATGGCAACATTAATTTATTTTATTCAAAATATCTCTTTTCATCATCGATATAGCATTGGGTACGGTTAACCACTAAGTGGATTGATTTTTGAAAGCCCTCTTTCAGAATCCTTTCAAGCACTCTCGCCGGTATCGCTTAAATCGCCGGAATACTATAGTAATGAGTTTCTTTGGAATTGGAATTTTCGAAGCAGATTTTTGGAAACTGAAATAGAGTGCCACATCAAGCAAATATAACATATGGTCAAGCACTATGAGTGTTCCAAACGAGTAATATTCAAATCCTTGTAGCAAGAGAAACATTCGGATTCTTCCGCTAATATTCTCATAGTTTTTGCATCAAATTTCTTAATAATTGTCACATTTTTTCAACAAAATCCAATGTCGAACTGTTTTCGATCGCTCGTTATCTTCCACATCTTTGCAACCGTTTCTAAATCTTCCAAATTACTCAAAAAATTATGTACGCAATAGGCAATCATCCTGAAGAACTTCTTTCGATATACGTTTGCATTACGTTTTTTTTTTTTTAAATTTTAGAGAGAACTTAGGTAGATACTCTTTACTTCATTATGTTTTCATGGCGCCACCAAATTTTTACTGGCTTCTTTATTCGACATATTTTATGACGCGTACGTCCAATAATAAAATTTTTACAGTTGTCAGACGTGACTTGAAGTTTAGAAACAGTGTTATTTTTTAATAGTTGGTACTCACACAAAAAATTAAAAAAAAAATCAATCCGATTATTAATAGGCGCATCCCGTATATAAACCAATATTGTCATTTTCTGAATAACTTTAACTTGCGAATTTTACGAATTGTTTGTCGTATCTTATTTTTTATTGTTTATTTCAGGCGTTTAATTAAAATTTATTATAAATTTATTAGCAAAATCGCACAGTAAATGCTTTTATTTTACAGAATAAGAATACAGGCAGTCCGATGAGCGTTGTTTCGAGAGTGTTTCACAAAAATGTGAGTAAAATATCAATGAAAAAGTGAATGCATGCACTTTAGGTGAGTAATCTTTTGTTGCTGGTAGAATGAAAAACCATGGCTGCATCCGCAGCCGAGGGATGAGGCCGCGTGTCAAGTAGAAGACAAAGAGGGCCATGAGGGATACAGACACAAAGAGGTACACATTTTATATCATATCATAAAAATATCGTATTGATGCATATCGTATGGTTATGTATTTCGATCGACACGATGCATTTTTAGGGCTGCCTTGGAAAAGTCACGAACTGGTTGCAGTGCGAAAGTTTCACGTTAGTATTCCTCGGCATGGCAATGGCAGGAATACAGGTAAAACTTTTAATAAATCATTCTCGCCGACGAAAAGTTTTAAAGAAAATTTATTCAGAAGAAAATATTTTATGTAAGAGAACGGTTTTTGAAATTTTCGGATTTTATAAAGTATTCTTATAAAATTTCTATTAGAGATATACATATAATAAATCTGTGGAATTATTTTTCTTCTTTTTGTTTTGAATACTTAATGAGAAAGAAATAATCACGTAAATGTATTTCAGACATTCGGAATAATAACGTCCGCTTTCCTCTGTCGAACGATAAGGGATATGCAGGATGAATGATCCATGATTCGTAGTCTCAATGAAGTAAAAAGAATGTCATGGCACATTCGTTCTTGTCATTGAGAAAGAGGAAACATCTTCGTTTTGTATCTTCGTGTACTATCATCTCTGCAAACATTCTCAAAATCTGTTTTGAGTCTTGTGAATTAAGGACAATGACGTGAGTCGCAAAACTGCGACTTGGGAATTCTGCGGACAGAAAGCAAATCTTGTTCTGTTTTACGCAAACCGATCCATCAACTTCGAAGCGAGATAACGATAAATGCGTATGCTTAATTTTTAGATCATTTCCTGACGTGCGTTTTGCTGCAAGTCAGTGACCAATACACTCTGATGTATATATACAATATATACGCATTTTTGTTGTGTTCACTCCAAATAACAAGCCGCGATATTACAATGATATCTCGCTTAGATTTTATGACGATTGCCGGCGAAGATCGATCAACAAGGCAAATTATTATTCGCGATATTTTGTCGTCTTGTAAATACACTTGCCAGTGCAGATAATAAAAGTATGTGCGTTGTGTACGTGAGAATTTTCGAGTCCTTTTTCCTTTCTGAAAAATTTACCTGATTCAAGATACGAAATAATTTTTCGCACAAAGTTGTACATGCATTTTTACAAAAAATGATTTTTGACGAATGAGATCTGCGTATGTGGATGTATGTAGGAGGGCTGGGACTGATTGTGATATTCTCACTATTGACAGATTTTCTAAGCGCAACTCGTTAGAGTTCCATATATTGAGAAATATATTCAAATCATATAACGCTGCTTGCGCGTTTTAATTGCGCAAATTTTCAAAGTATTTTATTTGTTTAAACTAAATTTAAAAAAATATATTGATTTGAAAAAAGATAAATAAGATTTCTTTTTCTTCATATACGCTAACATATTTTAGATAACAAAACGTTAAATTTGTTTACTTATATATTTATAATTATCTTAATAGTCAATATGTGTAATGATACCAAAGTCTCTTTCTGTGATTTGAAAACTTGAAGTGATAAAAGTGTTAATCAGCTCCAGCAACTTCTAATAATAGTGTATATTAGATTAGAATAAATATATATTTTATCATCTATTTTAGAAAATGGATGATACATACATATATTATATATATATATATATATATATATATATAGAAAGAATGCGTCATATATATTCTTTAACTAAAAGGAATGCTTCCTTCTTCGACACTAATTTTGGAAGAATGTATTATGATAACTTGTGCCAAAAGAATTTTTATTGTATAATGAGTAACACAAATTTTAATATATTTTTATTTTCTTAAAACATCAAGCAAGATATGTCCTACGTATTTATAGAACGCACCTTAATGATAATAAAAATGTTGTTCTCTGTGTAAACTCGTTATTGATTTTATATATTTTCACAAAATATATACCAATTTATATTTGTATTTTATAAAAATTTTTAACGTTTGAATATTATATTTACATTACTCACAAGATAAGCAACTCGCACATTGTATGTAACGAGCTTATTTTGATAATTTTACGCATCCTACGCATCTCTGTGTAGATAGAATATTATCAACGTATCGAATTTCCTGTTAATTGCATACATATTTATTGAAATTAATGCGCAAGTAAAGAAATGAGATTTTCGTATGTGCTTGACCACGTGAATATTTTGATAAAATAAATATGGGTTAAAAAATTACGATTAACTTTCTTCGTAAAAGTAAACCTCACGATCGTTTAGTGATTGAACTGGTCGACAATTCAGAAGTAACTGTCCATCCATTGAACATAGTTTTCGAAATTGTTCCACCTATAACAAAAGATTATACATAGTAATGACAACATAAAGTCGACGACAAATATCTTATTATTAAACAGATTACTTTACCTGTGATGCAGATATGGCAATTGGTTCTTGCTGAATGATCCATGTAACTATTTCACTGCAAGGAGGATAGCTGAGAGACCCAGTGTATGTATAGTAATCTCTGTCAAAAGGTAAAGAAAGCCATTCCAATGGGAAAGGAGGTATGCCGACTTTAGATCCCGGACAGGTAATGCACCTCAAATTTCTCACAATATGATCCAGATAAGGATTATCCGCATAATTTATCTGTGATATGTTACAATCAGGCGTAATTACAATAAATTCAATTTAACATAATATATTTATATTTAATGTAATATATTTTATTAAATATTTAAAAGAGAGAGAGAGAGAGAGGGGGGGGGGGAAGAAGAGCGAGAGAGAGAATGGATTGATTTAATTTTTCAACAGAAGACATTTGTGATGAGATATATTCATTTTATATATTCCCTAACAAAAAATCATACTTGAAGGAAGAATGAAACAATCGCTACTCCGTCTTTCATTCCGAGGCTGATTGCTTCCAATAGCGACTTAATTCCACGTTTTCTATGAACGATTTGTAGTTCCATAGGAAAACGAACATAGTTTAAAGTATGTTCACTGCCCTCTTCGTTAGACGGACCCCAATGAAAGCGAACATGAGAGAAATCATACGTATCGGTCAAAGGTCCCCCTTGAAGCTGTGGCCGCGTAGTATTGCTCCAGGATCCTCGGAATATCACTGTGTACATACCATATATTAGTGCAAAACGCATAATACAGATATCTCTATAAAAATATCAAGAATTTATCAATTTATTTTAATTTATTTACTTAATTATAGAAAGTTTAATTAAATTTACCAGTATGACCGTCGTTCATGATAGTCATCGATTTTGGTACGCTATTATAATTAATCCATCGAAGTGGTTCAGATGGTTGCACTACTACAGTGAGCCTGGTGATAATATTGATAGGCGATTGATTGCTACCGTTGCTTCCGGGGTATAGATTCTTCCAAGTATGGGGACCATTCTGATGAGCGTATCCAAATGAGAAAGTAGGTAGCTGGAGATCATTCTTTATGTATAAGAAAAATTGTGTCCAGTTCCAAATATCACTCAATAATAATACTAGAATGAACGAAATTATATTATATAACGCATACATTGCAAGCCATATATGTAAAAATATATAAATATATAAATATATAATCTAATGATTTAGTTGTGTACGCATACGCGTATCTTTTTGCTTACTTATGAGAAGAGCGCCGCTACACACAATCATACATTCTATTAACGAAAAGTCCATCATTTTTGTAATGATGTAACTTTTGGGAAGATACATTTGGGTTATAAAATTTCAGATTTGTCTTTGTACGTGAAATTTCCGGTGTAATAAATTTTTATGCATGCATAGACGAGCGATTTATTTGAGATTTTGCTCAGCACTTCATGATACGTAATAATTTTTATTAAAAAGCCACTCATAAAAATATATAATA
Organism: Polyergus mexicanus; assembly: GCF_030449975.1. Lineage (NCBI taxonomy): Eukaryota > Metazoa > Arthropoda > Insecta > Hymenoptera > Formicidae > Polyergus > Polyergus mexicanus. Next base: position 4,134,926 of record NW_027223323.1, read on the forward strand.
TGATATAAAACATCAAATGACAATTTATGAGAATCGATAAAGCGCACTTCAATCCACAAAAATGATGTGAAGATAATTCTATATATATATATATATTTTTTTTTTTTCAATGAAAAAAATAAAGTAAGTTAAAACAATGCATGTACTAATGCGTTAGCAACTTCTTATCGTACCACAAGTTGGCAACCATTTACAACCTGTTCATAAAAATGTCATCATGTCAGATGTCAGATAATTGTAATATCTATATTTAAAATAACATGTCTCACAATTGAAAATAATGGATACTTAATTTCACATTATTTTCCATTTGAAAGTTTGATATTATAGTCGTGATATAAACATGACATCTAAATCCAAAGGTATACGATTAGTAAATAAATCTTCAACTCAATCTCGCTGAAAAAATTTGTTATAGATACTTTTTCTATATATTTATTTAAAAATATTGTATATAAATATAAATATATATATACATATATATACATATATATATATATATATATATATATATATATATATATATATAATCTTTTATTTTGAAAACCCCTTATTTTAAATGCGTTCTACAAGAAAAATTGTGCACAACATCATCTTCGGGTTTACCAAAATGGCGACAATCTCCGATCGATATCAGTCGCGTATGGACCAAAAAATTTCCACCATTGCTTTTGACCAATTATCGCTCGAATATTGGCACAGCGATACTTACTAACACTGGCCAAACAAGTTACTTATTTAGCACAAAATTAAGGATTATTGTATATTTAATCTAATTTAATATATTTAATTTAATAATTTTTAGTTAATCTCGAGCTGGCGAATAGAAAAATGCCGATAATACGCGGCGGCCCTTTAAAAAACGATGAATTTCAGTTCATGAATATTCAGTTTCGCTGGGGTCCGTCTAATTGTCGAGGCGCGGAACATTCTATCGATAACATTTGGTTAGAGAGAGAGAGAGAGAGAGAGAGAGAGAGAATATATCACAAAAAAATTACATTTTTTTATTTAAATTCATATTTATGTTTTATTATATTCTAAATAATTTAAATAAATTTATAATATTTATATGAACCCTATATAAATTTATTTCTGTTCAAGTAATATTGGTTAATATACAATTTTTAAATGATATGTGTATAATAAGGTATTCGATGGAAGCGCAAGTTATGCATTGGAATACACGTTACGGATTGATAGAAAAATGCTACAATAAACCTGATGGGATTGCAATACTCTCTTATCTCATGCAGGTATAATAATAAGCAAAGATAAATAATATCAAGTAAATATATCAATATTTTTTAAGTAAATTATTGAGATAGCTCGATAATAGCTTCTTCAATGGATTACCGTGCTGCATTTATAAAATATAAAATATAAATTATATATTATTATAAAAAAGATGGATGTGTTTGTAGGTCGTTGGCTGCTCTGGATTTCCGGACAATTCTGCACTTGCTCCAATCACTGATAAACTCGCGGAAATAAAACAAACGGATAATACCGCGAATATTACGCCTGGTAATTCTACAATGTGAGACGATCTTTAATCAATATATCAATATGATCACTTGTAGACTGAATCGCGTAATAGAAAGCAGATTTTATGTTCTCACGTTTCGTTGTATATATTTTCAGTCACCAGTCAAAATTTTGGCAAATTTGCATTTTTTTTTTTTCCCATATACTTTTGATAAAATGTATTTTTTACTTTTCGCGAATGAAAGTTTGAGCGATTGTAATGCTAACACTTTTTAATTAACTATCCAATTATATGTTACAGATTGCTTACGTTGGATGATGCACGCATGCACATCGTCTGGATATTACACTTATTCAGGTTCTCTCACTTATCCTCCGTATAATGAGTGTGTTACGTGGATAATTATGCCGAATCCGATAAGAATATCTTCCTATCAAGTATACAAAGCATATTAAACTTTAAAAATTATATTTACTGTAGCTATATATTTTATAAATGCGCTATTAAAATATGTTACAATTTATTTATTAACAGGTAGAAGCGTTTAGGAATCTTTATAATTATAAACGGGAACGTATAGTAAGAAATTATAGATCACAACATCTTCTTCGTGGAAGAAGGATTTTCTTTGCTACAAATGTATGATATCCATGCAATAGTTTAATTTATTAAAAACATATCGCCAAAGCACGTATTTTACATCATATATATATAAAAAGATTCTTTTATTTTTATATATGTTTATTTGACTATAAAATACAAATAAAGATACAGGTACAAAAATAAAATGCAATCGTTATATATATATATAAAATATTTTTCTTTTAGCTAAGATTTCGAGATTCTGTAACTGACTAAAACACTATAAACCTGCGCCATTTATTTTCTGCGTGTGTATATAATTACTTACACATATTAATCAAGTTCTGCGTTTTTTTAAATTTAAAATTTAATTTAATTTAAAATTAATTTAAAATTAAAATTAAAATTTAATTTAAAATTTATTTTAAATTAAATTATATCAATTAAATTAAAATCACACACACATTTAATATTTAAATTGCGATTGTCAAATGCATCGCTCAACCATGACAGACTTTTATTGATATGAAGTAATGCAACGTCAAGATAACCAATCATCATCGCAGATAATTGTATAAATTAGCTAATTTCAAAGATGTTAAATTATGAAATGTAACACAATGACATAATTTTAAAACGCAACTATATTCTATATAAAAAAAATTTGTAGTCATATATTGCGCTAAATGATTCTTAATTAATACAAAAATGACGAGTTATACAGCAACTATAGGTAAGTGAAGAAATATAGAAAATAATGATGACAAGAGGTCAGGGTTATGCGTACTGTACTTCATATTTTTTAAATAATACGTTTTATATTAATATCTGTTTTCAAGATGTACGTGGTCAAGCACCGATTGATTTAATTGACGAAATTGTACGACCTAAGAAATTTCCACCGTTAATATTAAATGGCCACTGGTTAAAAGATGGGAATGCAACCTTATTTAATGACGGTTCGACAGGTTACTCAATTTATTTTACGTTTGTATAATGTTATTGTAATTTGCTTGTGAAACGCAATTGAATATCAAATCCCTTTCTTATCAGTGAAGATTTTTTTGGATGGTGATAGGATCCCATCGACGGTGTTTGGTGGTCCTCTCGTAAATGATGAATACGAGTTTCATAACGCACACTTTCACTGGGGCGAGAACGATTGTAGGGGCGCTGAGCACACGATCAATGGTACTTGGTAAGAATGTAGTATCAAGCGTAATTAATAATCGCATGTAAAAATTGATGAATTATTGTTAATGAAGATCTTACATTTAAATAAATGTAGGTTTTCCATGGAAAGTCACATAGTGCATTGGAACCGAAAATATCTCACTTTTGAAGAATGTTTAAGACATCGAGATGGTCTTTGCGTGTTGGCCTATTTATTTTTGGTATAATTATTAATACATAACTGTATCTTTTATGTTTCATACATTATTAATGAATTCGTCTTTCAGGTCCAACCGGGATCTTGTCAATGGAACAACGTCAGGTTTGATAAAATCTCCGAAAATTTACAATACGTTCAGAATGCTGGATCAGAAATAAAAATTCCATCAAGTTAATATTTAAAGAATAGAAAGCTTTATCGTGTATGGTATTATTAACGTGTTATTTTAAAACTGATGACTTTCGTAATTTTTAGATTCTTTATATTGGATGAGGGTAGCAACAGATTGTCCAAATTATTATACTTACCCGGGATCCTACAATACAGGTGCTAATTTGGAATGCGCTACGTGGATCGTATTTCCAATCATTATTCCTATACAATCATGCCAAGCAAGTTATGCAAAATATAAGGCCATAAATATTTATCTAAGTTTTGTAAAATAATTATAGTTATCTCATTAATTTTAAACTAATATTCAATATTTGTAGAATATACTAAAAGTATTTTTTTTTTTATAACAATAGACATACATATATAAAAATGTATCAATAAACTTTACAGCTTAATGAATTTCGGAAGCTGCGGGATAAGAAAGGTAAATTTATAAAATCGAATTGGAGGGATGTTCAACTTTTACGAGGACGTCAAATATTTCTGGCTATCTCTTAATAAAAATTTAGATCTTGCCTTAAATTTAATAAATTATTTCAAGTTTTTATAGTTTTTATATATCTTTATATATAACATTTTATAATATATTTATAACTTTATATAACAAATTGGTTGAAAAACCTTTAAATTTTTATATAGCTTATGTAAAATACAGTGATCTATTAAATCATTATAAATAACATTGAACATTTAATACGTTTCATGCTTATAAAATTTATTAATTTATATTATCTGTATCGCTGTGAAAATTAATATAGTCATCTATATTATATTTTACGCTTCGTCAACTTATTAAGCCTATTAAAAGAATCGATACTGGCGCAAACTCGTTCTATTGTTTCTTCCAGAGCTTTATATATACGAATGAAAAAGACTTCTCTGTAAAGCTGTAGATTTAATAAGTAGTAATTCTTTTCCTTTCCTTCCTGCATTAATGTCTGTGTTTGAACGATTGAGTTTTCTCTATATACTTCTTGGAAGCTTTTATTGGATCTTTGCAATAAAAGCGTTGATTCTTTTTGATCCATTTTTGTTGCAGAATCTTTTCGTATCAAACTGTTTTTCTTCACGAGTTCGCTTTCATCTTCAAAACAATTTGCGAAAGCACATAAAATACTATACACAGTGTCATATTTATTTTTACGAGCAAAGTCAAATTCAGTCAAACTGGGTCTGAGACTATGTTTGCAAAGGTCATTGAACCGGGTGAACATGTCGCGTTTGTAATTTGCATCCTCTATTTGTAAAAGGATATCTCGCAGAGTGTCCAGCGATAAGTTCCAGGGTGATAAATTTTCATCGGTAACGTCGCAATACATTTTTTGCAATTGCATCACAATACTCGGATGATAGTAATAATAGGGATTTAGAGAGGTGAATAGGTCGCCTTGCGAGAGTAACGGCTTATATGATGGCTCCGGTGATTTGCTAGTCTCTACGCTGGTCATGATTTCCTCAACAATCGAGCGTATCGTCGAGTCGCGAATACGATGATCCAAATGTTCGTCGATCGCTCGACGATCGGTTATTTCTGAGCTCCGATTATCGATTGCACAGCCCCAGAAGCGAAATACAAACGTCGAGGGACTCAATCTCGGTTCTGTGATAAATCGCCAGGATTCAGTGAAGACTGCTCGAGTTCTAGATCGATACCATATCTTGATCTTCACGATCTGTCCTGGAAGTACGAGACCTTTCGTCTTGTTGAAGAAGAATGGACTTCCGCGTCTCTCGACGGATACGTTGCTCGATCGAAAAGTTGGCCAATCTCGCCAATGATATACGATAACACGGATTCCTTTGTTCTCGAGGACGATTTCCTTTTCAACGAGCTCATCAACCTCACTCGTGAAAATTAGAGACCACGTGATGGGATCGGTGTCCATCGGCTCGAAGAGACATCTTCGCCAAATAAATTCTCGATCTTGGATCTTCAGGATTATCGCCTGATCTTCGCATGACTCTTCCTCATCATCGGGTTCCGTGATGGTTATCGGCGGAATTCGTAGCAGCGGTTTCTTCCTTCGAAAGGCGCGTCCTTGAACAACCAATTGTGCCGTTTCCGGTTCCTTCGGCAACAGTAATGCGATTTCCTCAGCCAGTTCGACTTTACGCGTCTTTAGATACTCGCTACGTTTCCAGGATTCCTCCTTGGTTTTCAACGCGATAAGATCCCGTTCCTTCGCTATCAAGTCCGGCAATTCAACGTGCATTAAGTCCGGAGGAAGATTCAAATCTTTCCTAGTTGGAGTTAAAGCTATTTTAGGCAAGTGGCAAGCGTGATCTGGCAGGAATTCGGGCGTTCGCCAAAATTCCGGTCCACCGCGATATTTATCGCCGATTACGGGTATGGCCGCGTGCTCCATCAAATTTTTCATCTCGACGAATGCGCGAAATCTCTCCGAGGAACTTTGCAGCTGATCGGCTTGCGAGCGACCGGTAATAGCTTCGATGCGTCGATTCTGCTTCTTTCGATCGGCGAGCCACTTTCGCCAATTTACAAAACGACGATCTTCTGAGAATACTGTATCTTCGGAGAGGAGGTTATCCTTGGTCGTTACAAGTGGCTGACGAGTTTTCTTCCAGGTTTGACGCTCGTCAGATTTACCGATTGTCCGCGCAAAGTCCATTTTTAAGAGCACGAGATATTTTATCTGATGTTAAGTATCTTCTTCCCTTTAATGTGTGTGCAAAAACGAAATCTTATTTTTGGTACACATTATTTTTGACTACAAAACATTGCGTTGTTTTTATTTTTTCTGTATAAAAATATACTCTTATTTCGCTTTAAGAATATACAAAAAGTGATTCATTATTAATGATGTTTGATATTGATGACATTTGAATTGAAGTATGAGCAAAGTCGCGCGTGCGATCAATTTAAGGCTAGACTGCATAAAGAGTTATCAATTAATAACATATACGGCAATATAATATATCGGCATGAGTTCTTCAACAGGTGTGATATATATAAATTGAAATGGCATTTCTTTTATACGACTAAAATATTTTTATTATTAAATATCTTTTTCTGCGATTTTTTAGATACTGATGAGCATAGTAACGAAACGGTTAGATTCATACAACAATTAGCTAAAACTGATGGCAAATTGGAATCACCAATTAATTTGAATATCAGTTATATGAAAGTCGTGAAATTGAATCCTGTACAATGGCTCAATTACAATGTCATACCGAAGAAAATGAAACTCACGAACACCGGCTACACTGGTTAGGTTAAAAGTCGGATATTCATAAAATTATTTCTAAAAAAATAATTAATTATATTTTATTTCTGATAGTAATTCTTAGCGCAACGTGGCATGCAGAAGAGCCGTATTTGTGCGATGGCCCTTTCGTCGGTAATTATATCTTTTCGCAGCTCCATTTTCATTGGGGTAAAACCGATATGAATGGTAGCGAACATTATGTCGACGGTGGAAGGTTTTACTTTTACTGTTATTTCATAGATTACTCGTTTATTTTCTTTATTTAAATGCACTTATCAATGCAGTATGCCAATGGAATTGCACGCGGTACATTATAAAAGTGATTACGAGACTCAAGTAGCAGCTCTTCGTCAAAATGGTGGAATTACTATTCTAGTATATTTATTTCAGGTATTAAGAAAAGATTTTTATTTGTGAAAATTATTATTCAATTATATATAATGTCTGTACATTAACCTATTTTCTTTGCGTATCTTTTTGTATTTCTTTTGTCCTTAATATATTCTGAAATGTGCTACTTTAGAATTGGAACACAAACATGTCCGTTCAAATATTTAAAAAATGATACGTATATATTTTTTGGAAGGCAAAGGAATAATATTGTATATACAGCTTCAGGTATCTCCTAATCCACTTTTGGATGATATCGTGAAAGCGTTACCTTTTGTCCACATGGCTCACTCTTCCGTCCGTTTAGTACCTTTTCCCATAACAAATATTATACGATGCTTTCAACATGATTACTTCGTGTACTGGGGCTCTATAACAATGACAAATATCAAAAATAGCATACTTTGGCTAATAAGCAGAGAACCATTAGGAATATCCATCGAGCAAGTAAATTGCGCCAGAATTGACAAGCAATGATTAAATAAAACAAGATCGTCATATCATTGCTGCTAAAAGTTCATCTTGTAATAAAATCGATTTTATTTTTCAAGATCGCGGAGTTTCGCACACTATACGACGAACATAGAATGCCAATTTTGACAAATTGTCATCCATTGAAAGATAGAGGTGATAGAAACGTTTTCCATGTATGTCCTAGTGGATCCATGTATGCAACACTTCGACCCATTCCACATAATTCCAGTGATTCATCTATTGTTCAAGAAGACGTCGATGATAAACAATGATAAAATACTATATTATATAATTATAGTATATATATATGAATATATATTATTGTAAGAAAGACATACATAGATTGCTCTTATAGATTCGTTATTACAATTCTTTATAAATATAGAGTGCAAGATCCTTCATAACGTGCTTTTGTTTAATTTATTTTACTTTTAGTCTTGTAAAGTTTTGCAAAGTGTCTTCAGTTTTATTTCCTTCTCTTGCGACGTCTTTTAATCCTTTCTTTCTCGAGATCACATCCTGAGTAGAAAGAGGCACAGTCAATTCCGCCCAAGCCCAGGATGGATGCTTTCACAGAATCCAACATTGCCGACCATGGAGTTCTGTGTAGCACTCTGCCCGATAACCAGCTCATGCCCAAGCTGGAAAGAAGAATCTCAACATTACCGATTTCAAGAAACAACTTCAAACACTTCGCCGACCATTGATACCGCCTTGATCAATTTACGAGATTCGACGATAAATTTCCATCTAATTTTGTTTCTAGGAATCACTTTTGATAATTGCCTTTATTACCTCCAAACGGGAACCCAAATTCTACGTCCATCGTTGGTTTCCTTGGAATATTGATTCTCTTCGCACAATATCCTACGCAGACAATTACCAGAATCTTCTTCGGCGATCATAACTGCTTCGATGGATCTTAGAATGCGATAAGACAGATCATTCAAGTCTTCGTCATTAACGGAAGATAAGGGAAGAGGAAGTGCGTTTCTCTTGAAACGTTGCCTAGTCATCATCGTCATCATGCCATTATTGTTCTATAATATAAAAAACATTTTTTTTTTCCGTCAAAATGTATCATCAAAAAATTATGTATAAATCTCTTCTGTATCAAATATTTTCATTGGAACAAAAACATACTTTTAAAATAATTAACAAATATTTTTAAACAAGATAGTTTTAGTACCGCAGCATTCATACACAGTTGAATGATAAACAGGCCGAATGCTAAGAATGCAAGCGCGGTGAGCGCGATTTCGAAGAAATCCTTGATCGAAAGCTCCTTTCCCTTCGAATAGGACTTATGATCATCTTCCTCGTGCTGCTCATGCGGTCCGTAATAATATTCCTCGTGGATAGATGGGAAGAAATGGTCGCTATGGTGTCCAAAGTCGCTATGATGGTGACCGAATGAGGGTCCATAATGGAAAGAATGTTGCGACGACGACGACGACCTGTCACCTATTTATGGAATATATAAATATCGAATCCTTCGTACATCGCGTAACATTTGTGAAATAACTTCTGAAATCTACCTTCATGAGATGGTCTGTAGAAACCCATTTTTCCAGATGGCAGAGGAGCTTGCATCGCGTACCCCGTCACCTCACCATCGAACTCATCAATGTCATCTTCCCGGACATCCTGTTTCTTTTTTATTTTTTTGTGCGGTGCATAGTGTCGATATACATCGTCTAGCGTTGTCGTTCTGTTATAAATAAGTCAAACTTAGATATTTTTTTTTTTTTACATTACGTACTAGTATTTTGTAGAATATGACAAAAAATTAATGTAAATGAATATAGTTTTTCATAGCCAAGATGCATTAATAATGCATTATATAGTTAATATGCTTTTAAAATATTTTAAATTAAATTTTAATATACAATATTATATATATGTATATAAATTTTTAATTAGAGAGTATAATAAAAGTTTAATTTTTTTATATTAGAAATTAGAAAGTTTAAAATTTATTAAAGAAAAATAAATCATAACTTCATGACAAGCTTGTAATAAGATATAATATTTTTTAAGTCTGAAATATATTTAGTAAGTTTACCGTCTGTTATGTGAAACTGTTCAAAACTATAAATATGATTAATGATAAATCATAAATATGTGATTGAGATTATAAAGAATTTAAAAATTTCTTAGTATGCTTACTTTTGAAGCCAATTTTTATACTTCGAGCTTCCTTCATCCGCCAAAAGTTTATCGTGAATCGTAACATTGTCTAAAAAATTATGTAAGTTGTCAGGTGGCAGGGATTGGGGACGTCGTTTCACTCTAGGAGTGCTCACTTCCTTCAAGATTTCTTCCGCCATATAACCATGACAAAGATACTCATTCATTCTCGTCCTAATTTTATATATATATATATATATCAATTAATTAAAAAATATTTAATTGAACACTTTTCAGTTTGTCGAATTTTTTGTTCAAATTATTTAATTCTTACCTATGATAGCCCATTTGGTTTAATGCTCTATCGAAAGATCCGTCCACAGTTTCATTTGCCACTGTCTTGGAAACATTATTTTGATATTGATCACTAAATAGAAACGATCCAGGTAAAAGATCCACGGAAAGTATATCATCTTGATTGATACAGAATTCGTTGCCGTCGTCGAAGCATTCCTGCGCCGATATGGCAATTAAAAAAAAATACATTACGAAAAAATATATAATCGTGTAAATTTGTAACAAACGTTTTTCACGGCATTCTGACAAAATTTTCAGTAGCATTTTTGCTATGCCACGAGAGCTGCTGTTGAAACACGAAGACAACTGTGACTGACGAGAAGACGACACGTTCGTGTAATAATTCTCTCGTCTGCTAGGAATAATTGCTTTAACCGTAACGTTGCTTAGACTTGCTATTAGTTTTATTTACAGTTTCAAACATATGAAAAAAAAATATCGTGCGCATGTATAAGTCTAATTATAATAATTTTCCAGATTTTTTTAATATTCAATAATTAATAATTAAGGAATGGCATTTAATAAATTGATTAATCAAAAATATAAAGATACATAAAAAGGATCTAATTTACCAGTATCAAAATCAAAAGAAAAAAACACCCGCATACCTGCTAAAAGCGGGGGTTGTTCCAACATCTGTTTAGATTCATGACTAATCCCCCCGATTAGTGATAGCGCCCACCGATTTACGCGTAATCCGACACTCATGATTAAATACGTTTATTAAAAACCACTTACAACGCTCTTATGAATGTTTCAAGAGCGAAGGGTCTGGCGGAACGTCCGCCTGGATCGAGGTGGTAAGACAGGGTAATGGGACCTTTGTTCCCTTGGGAACGCGCTCACCTGTCTAATATCTCACGGGAGTGGCTATATCTGTACACGCATCAAAAGCGGCCGGTTATACGCCGAGCTTACTGAAAATTAATCGCGCAGTTTCGAAAGAATCTTCGCGTCTCGTCCTACCGACTGAAATAAACGTTTTTCACGCGATTATTAATGATATCGTGGTTGCAAAATCAGATAAAAGTACATATAAAAATTGTTTAATTTTTATATAATAATTTACTGAAATAAGAAGTGTGTATTATAGAAAAACTAAAATATATTTAAAAAAAAAAAAAAAAAATCATTCAAAAATTTTATAAATCTTATAATTAATAATATTCGTGGGAAAAAGAGCAAGAAAGAAGGCAGATAGATAAATTTGATCTTAAAAATGTGTTTAAAATTCTTTTCATGCTTCAAGTTTGATATTCCTGATACGCACACTTTACAAACGTCCCTGTGAAATATTATTTTCAGTATGACGCAGACGAAGATGCGGTTTTAACCGCCCGCAGTCGAGGTGTGATCGCGCACTTCCCCTTTTTGCGTGAACGCGACCTGTGGCGCGGTTTGTGCACGCGTGAATTCACCCTCCTTTTCTCAGGTGCTTGATTGATCGTTTCAATTATCCGGCGCAGCGTGCATCAAAACGTGAGAGTAAACTTCGCAGCGAGCAAATGGATCGTTTATTCGAAACATTTACGAATACGTAGCTACCATGAAAACATTACGAATGCTGAATCGCGAATAAATTGCAAATATAATCGCGTGTTATTTCTACGCTAATGTATCAAACAAATCGAGAGCAGCCAATCAAAAATCACATATTAATTAAAAGCAATTTTCAGTTCTTGCAATTTTTTTTCTTGAAAATTCAAATTTGCGATTTAGATCATTTTCAGAAAGAGACAAATAGCTATTGCAGAAAATGTAGAAGTAATGTTTAAGCGTTCACGCTAGCTTCCAGGAAGTAAGGTCCTCGGTCGTAAATTAATGTGCGCGTTGACCATATCGTTACTTCCTCTCTTCGCACCTAACAACGCGCCTTAAGCGCATTTCACTGTATTTAAGATTCAATATTTGTCACGGTCGCAAGTACGTGTAAAATGTTCAACCCCGCGTATAATCAGCACGCAAAAATGCATGTACGACACGAGACGAGCAAGCGTAAATTTGCGTCTAAATGTGTAAAAATAACAAGCTCGCGAGCCACGCCGAGAGTTAGAACGTCTCGCTTTGACAATATTTAAAAAATTTAAAAAGATTATGCATGTTTTGTCTACACACAGACATATACTACGTATAAATTTTTATCTAAATTTATATAGAATATTTGCGTAATTTTTAAGTACATATTGTTTCTATTTTTTAATTATTATAGCTTAATTTTTTTTTCATGTAGAATAAAAATATATAATGCTTTTAGATAATGGCACATTTTCAACTATTACAAATTGTTAAATTATTATATTATTATGTATTTTACGTTTGTTTATGTGTGTAAAATTTCTAAAATTATTTTCTTCAATATAACAGTTATGTTACCCAAATCTATGCGAAAAGGTTAATAATGACTGCATTTCCAGAATACGACAATGCATGCTGAAGTGTCTAATGTATACAAAAAGGGATGTATTTGATATATATTCTTCTACAAAGACGAAATAACTCAGACGTGGATCGGGGTGAGGATCGATGACGAGGAACCGAGTAATAGAAAGGGCTCACAATCGCCATTGGTTCTTTTAGCCGCAGAAGCGAGTGGATTTACGGTGTGCGAGGATGAACATTGAGATTGGCACGGGTAGCCCGGAGACTAATGGACGCAGCATTCGCGAAAATGGCCGCCATACCGTGATCGTAAACAGAAATAACACGATATGATTCGATAAGAGCTATCATCGACGCGGGAAGGTGAAAGTCTCCAATCATTGCAAAATGACGTTTATTACATTTCTCAAAAATATCGAATATCTCTCTCTTATCGAAAAAATTTCTCTTTTTTTACATATTAAATTGTAAATCTTGCGAATAAATATTGTGTTAAATCGATTTGAATTTTCGCGCAAACGTAAATTGTAACCATTAACGTATTGCCACTGATATGGATTGCAACATTATGTCAACGAGATATAATCTGATGTCTAGATATATTATAATAGCGCGTATTTTCTATAGTATGGTGAGAACCACTGCGCGTAGTTCGCTAAACGCGTGAAGAAGTGTTTTGCGGTACTTTTTCATGATGTTCTTCGCGTGGCAGAAGCGTTTATCCATTGTTAAAGCGTGAACGGGAAAGAGAGAACAGAACGACCATCGTTTTACTGGTATAAAGCTTCGAGATAGAGGGGTCAAAGAAGGCGGCCACTGCGCGAGCAGCATGCGCGTTTAGGACCAATCCGAGATTCACCCTTTGAACCCCTTTGAGCCCTTTCTCGCTGGAGAAACTTGCTAGTGCGCAAGCCAAATCGTCGAACTCGAGCATTTTTTTAAAAAGAACCATAAAATACGTGAATGTCTCGATAAAATGGGAATATAAGAAACATACCTATGAATTTGCAAAGTTGTACTGTATTGATGGTATTGATGGATAATCTCGATAAAATAGCGATATCTCGATAAAAATAGCAATATAATATGTATAATAAATTATGTCATAATAAATGATAAAGTTTACATGAAGTTGTATAAATAAAGTACATAATTATATAAAAAAATATTCTAATAAAATCAATAAACGTTACCGATAGCCTTAATAACGATCATCAATATTAGATGCGATAATATAAGTTAAAATGTGAAATTTTAAATATTTTACATATATTTTTATATGCTTGCATTTGTATTTAATGCTTGATATATTTATGTACATCATGCGACAGCGATAACATTATATGCTAAATTCTATTGCGAAATTTTGTGAATCATGTATTTAACCGCCGATGAAAAGATAGACATACTATTATAAATATTACGATGAAATTTGACAGCTATAATAAAGATTCTAAAATAGAAAATCAACCATAAGCTGCCGAGATTCTGCTGATCCCTACTCCTAATATAGTAAGTGGGGAGATCCCGATGTGCGAGATATTCTTCCAGCCTCACGGGATGACCTTCCTGTAGGAAACTGGAGGGGATGCTGGGAGGTCCTTCTCTGGACCACAGACACGTGCCACTTGTCATACTTTTGGAAGTACTTGCTTTCGGACGGTTCGGAGGGAGATTAGTGATCAGGTGTGATTGATCAGAAGGATAACGCGTGCTAAATTGTCAGCGGTTAATTAATAATAGATATTAGATAGAACGCAAATAGATATTTTTTGTTATCAAAAATACAAAATAAATATATATTTTACTGATTAAAAAATATAAAATTGTTTCTGCTGATTTTACCGTGCGACATCGAATAAAGATAAATATGACACGTGCAAAGCAATCGAGTCTCAAACCTGTGTCAATGAATAATTCATGAAAATAATTGTGGAATATTTAAAAAAAAGACACATGAGAAAAGCATTGTTTCAATAACCGGATATCAAATGTGAAGTGGGCAAATTTGGATTAGAATTACTGGAACATATTAAAGAGTAACATCAAGCTCATCGAACTTGATCGAAATTGTTGAATTTGCCGAGATCGATGATTTATCACAGAATGGAACTCTGTCAAAACCGCGAGAAAATGAACAATGACGTTTATGATCTTCGTCGGACGCGCTCGCTTTCGAATGAGAATGAAGCATATTCAAATGGTAATGAGCAAGGCGACGGATCGCCGAATGTTAATCGGGAATCTATCGAGTATGTATCAGATTCCAGTTGCGAAGATTACAGGGAGTTTCAAAAACAGCAAATCGAAAGAAGAAATTTATCCCCGATTGCCGCGTCTAGTGCTTTCACGATTGACAACATCCTTGGAAGAAATGAAAAGAAAGATCAAACTTTGAGAATAGATAGTTCTGGTGATAAGGAAGAGGATCAGGAAGAAATGGACGATAGAATTGAGGGACATTTTGTTAGGCCAACAGCGATACCAGCCACACGTCCTGGTACGTCATAAATATTCTAAGTATTCTATTGTTGAGTAAAATTTTTATATGTGTACACACAAAAAAATAAAAAAAGAAAAATATATATTATATTAGTTATATCAATTTTTAATACATGCGAGACACATCAGTAATCCAGTTGTTGTATCCCCCTGTTTTTGGGCAATTATTAAATATTTAATAACATAAAAATTAAATATTATAATATTTATAATAATAATAATGTTATAGTAATATTTTTATACAGTATCTACCTAATGTTATATTTAAAATTTTATCCAAAGTTGAATGAAAATAATACGATAAAATATAATATAATTTCTCCAAATTTAAAATTTATTTTTTTACGGAATTATTTAAAGAATTATACTGTTTTAAATATATTGTTTTAAAATGTTCTTTTAAGAATAGATTTTATATGATTTAATAGATCTAGAAGGAGGTTTATACACTCACACGGGATTCTCGTATCCTGAAGGCGCTTTAACCGACTCTTCGGTATATTCCGCAACGTCACTTGCATCAGCCTCATTATTGTACAGTGGTTGGTTTGCTCAAACAAAACCTGGACAACTGTTTGGCCTACAAGGTAAGTTTAAAATCTTAGAATAAATTTATAGTTTATTTCTAAATCATATCAGAGATCGCAATTTTTATCGGATAAAGTTTCATCTCTAGAAACAGAGAAAAAGAAAGAAAGAAAGATATAGTAATTTAATTCACTAAAAAATAATATTGCACCAAAGTTATCTTTGATTTATCCGATGTTGAAAACATTCAGGTATTGTCCAGCTTTGTCTCTCTACAAAGGTATTTCACAAATATTTTATACGCGCAAAGAAAATTGTTATGGTGCTAGATATATTTTTTCTTGTGTTCGTGAGAGGCACGAATGCTCTCGAGGAGAATCGCGACGACAAAGGATTCTAATTATTATCCACTCGTAATAACTTACCGCTGTAATTCCATTTTCGCGAACAATACCGAGAGAGGTGTAAGGCGAGCACCCTCTTTCTCGGCTTCAACGAATATTGGATATTATACGAGGCGCCTACGGTAACAGCTTTTCAACACGCGAGATACACATCAGTGGCCCAGTTGTTGTATCCCTACGTTTTTTGACACATTTCGGCAAAATATTAAATACTTAGCCACATAAAAATCAACTGTTACTTGACTCGTGTAATATTTCAGTCTTCTTGGATTCCATTTTGACGCGAAATTTTCATACTCTATCATTGTTTTGAAAATTCCATACAAATAAATATAATTTCTTCGAATATATTTCGATACCCTCTCTATAGTACTACAAGTAAATATAGTTCCACAGATGTAGGATTGCAGATTTGATGTGTAAAACTTGCAAACGAGTTACCATAATGTCATAAAATTACGAGTCAATCTTCAGCTGAAATCCTAGATATTTTACGATTGTGAGATAAGATTGAAATCCGCCATCGTTGTTTCTCCCTTTCTGGCTACTATCTGCCATACTGTTAGGAGCCCATTTATCAGCACCGTTGGTCTAACTATCTTTCGCGAAGGTGTTAAATGTCTCTGTACACTCGTAAATCTTGGTCCCGCCGGTTCTTCTTCTTCGTCACCGTGCGCATTCTCCTTTCCGGTCACCAACAGTCTCTTTCTTTCTAAGAAATGCAATCATTTTTTATTCGTGCAATTGTGCCTATTAATTTTATAATCAAAAATATCTATCTTATATTGATATATAATTTACACAATATAAAGCGGCTCTTGTGAGACATTTGTTAAATAAATTTCACTAATTTTATCGTAATAACCATGTTATTTTCTAATAAAATGTTAGATAAACATGTATTTTACATCGTGTAGCTAAAAAAACTACGCGCTCTTCGAATATTATTTGTAAAGCATACATCGAGTTTTATATTGAATAGAAAAAAACAGCTATTGAAAGATTTGAAATCTTTAAGATCTACTGCGAAGATTACGAATTTGCACAATAGTTAACATATTGTTACAAATAAAATGTATTGGCATATTTCAAGTAGATATAAAAAATGTGTGCTACAAAAAAGTTTTTTGTATACATTGAATACGGTAAGCTTATTTTATCCGAGATAAATCCACAATTTTCACGTCGATATAATATTTTAGCTGATAAAACTGCGCCGTTCTACGTAGTCATAGGCACGCTAGAAGGGTTCAGTAAAAACGCAAAGGTCTTGTACAAATACGCGACATCTATTTGTTGACTCGTCATGTAAGGGCCGCCCGGCTAACTGGTGATTAAACACGAGGAAAGAGCAAAAAAAATTTCTATTTCTATGTGGAAACATCGCGATCTTGAGTTCCTCGACAGACAAGCCAATGCTATTTTCAGAGTTCCGCGAACAAACAATATCACGAGAGAAAAAAGAGAATAACGCTCTCTCTGTTAGTATTTTATAATTTTGCTTATTAATAATTTTTTTTAAATTTCACATTGCTTTTTAGTAAACTCTCGTATTTGCAATATAATGTTACTAAATTATATACATTTTATATATATATATATATTTCTGTATACATAAAAATTATAAAAGTATTGCCGATAAAAAATGAGAAAAAGTATTCAATTTTGTGTGTCTGAAATATTATTTTGTGTATAATACGAATAATAAAAATAATTATTTAAATATATATATATATATATATTTTTTTTTTACAAAATTGAGTATTTTTCTTTTCCTTTTTCTCTGTTTTTTGTTCCCTCTTTTTCTTATTCTCTCTTTCTTTCTATATAATTGTTTTACACACCATAAGATTTCCTCTTTATAATATTCTTATAAAATTTTTATCGTTTGAAGAGCATTGGATAAAAAGAAGAATAAATAGAAAATCATAGATTTGTTTAATTCGATACATTATTTCAGTACCAAAGTAGCTGTTATTGTTATTCTGAAATGTTATTCTTGCTGTTCTCTATATTTGTATTCTAGCGCAAACTACACGCGGATATTTGCCGACATGATTAACAATCGTCGTATTGTTTTAGTGCGACTAATTACGTTATAATGTCTCATATCTGCGTGTCAAAGGAAATGTGTATTACTTCTTTGCACTACGATGATAATCGCATCCAAACGTTCTCCGTCATAAACTGTTTGCGTAGCTCGTTGCCACTTCGTCTCGATGATGTTGACAATAGAATGTCACACATTCCGCAAACAGTCCCACACGTTTTAGACACGTTCAGTAATTCTACATAGGACTTTCGGTGAGTGATGCCTCGAAATCGTAGGAAGGTGGTAATTGAGTCCGGACTGGCGAAGTTAGCCGAGCAATTAAGAAGCGCGATTAGAATATTAAATTTTGATTATCGCGACAATAAATCACCAGAATGTCATAAAATGTCATGCCATTTTAAGGGACTCCCATGTAATTAGCAATGACTATGTGATTACAATATTACTGATCATATGATACAATTAACGATAGCGATATCAAAATTAATGATTTTTTTAGCACCAAAACCGAGCGGTAGAAGGTCGAGGAAACCGGGTATCGATCGAAAACCGCGTCAAGCTTACAGTGCGAAACAATTGGAAAGACTTGAAACAGAATTTAAGGTATACTTCACGCTTTATGAGTCTTTTTTTTTCCCTTTCTCTTATATGCGACAACATTTTATTATCTTTCTCGTAAATTTCCTTTATATGACGCCGAATATTTTTATCTTCGCAGATCGATAAATATCTCAGCGTGAGCAAGCGCATGGAGTTGTCCAAGTGTTTGAATCTTACCGAGGTGCAGATCAAGACGTGGTTCCAGAATCGCCGCACGAAATGGAAGAAGCAGCTGACATCGCGACTGAAGATCGCCCAACGGCAGGGACTTTTTCCACCGACGTACTTTCCGACAACCCAGTATCCTTTACTGCCGTATTACGCGGCGCCTTTGATGTTCGGAGGTCCGTTGTCGGATGACGCGAACTCTAGCTTGCCGACTCGATCCACTGTATCGTCCTCAGATACAGTCTGACGCAGCATAGACTCGAACTACTTGGTCGATTGTCGGCCGGACGATCGCGAGGTGCAATAAGACCTTCCGTTGGCCATTGCGAAGTATTCGAGTGTTCCTTTCTTCTTTTTTTTTTTACGTTATTATACGAAGATTCTTATCTAATATAAATTTGGATACCGTTGAAAGATTATTCGTATAATTATATACTCGCAATTTACAGCGTGAACCATCTACAAGCGTACACGATTTGTGAAGCGACTTTTTTCTATTATGATACGTCTCTGTGAGATCGATTTTGTTTATTGTACATAAAACACAATAATCGTATATTTGCGTCTTACTTGCTGTAGTTTCGCGCAAAATAGATACCTAGCCTGATTTATTCTCGACTTTCTAAAGTTTTAGTGGTAGAAATGTGAGATCATGTTCAAGCAACAGTGCGATATAAAGCGACCTTTCTTCCTGATTTCTATAACTTCCTTCCAAATTGATTTGTCTTTACTGAATATAAAATGTAATTACTACAGATTTCTGTTACGTCCACGAGAATCATATGAAAAATAGATAAATTCAGAATTTAGTTATTTGCTCTGAATAAGAGATTCTGTTCCAATAATAATCAAGAGATGTATAGACATTTCAAATTGCAATACGCTTTTTAGACAGATATTATGTTTACCGTATATAAAATACAATGATTACAGATATATGTAATATCCATGAAAGTTGTGTGTAAAATAGATAAACTCTGGGTTTACTCGTGATTTTTCACATTTCCTGCAGTGGTAAGATAAGATTGTATTCAAGTGACATTCACGAGTAAGTGATGCGGAAGTGACACAAATGACCACACGAAAATGCTATATAAGGAACACGCGAAAATAATATGAAAATGATATGGAAATGTGACGTTGATATAGACGGAGTCCACCTGATGCCTCGCATTTACTTTTTTTTCACTGAAGTTGAAGTTTCGAGCATTTTTGGAGTGAAATTTAAAAGTTTACTAATATATACTAAGCGGTCAAAAATGGCTATACGTAAAATATTTTTGCACGTTTCATACAAAAATATTTGTTAAATAATTTTATTTTGCATTTTTCACGCGAGTAAAAGAGCTACGGTTGAATATGTATGTATCTTTATTCTATTATTTGTTTTGATTGAAGTATAAATATACTTGTTGTTTCTATTTTTTATAACTATCATGTAACTTTTGTTTGCAATTTAAGAGAAAATTGAAACAAACAATATCTTTAATTTTTGACTGTATTTTTAACTCAAATGTTTACCGTAATAATATTTCTTAAATGAATAATTAATTAAATAAAACATGTGACATACAATATTATTTTTTCTTTATCGTGGAAGGGGTTTTAAAAAATTATCATAATACTCTTGTATTTTTTGCTCGAAATTTCAACAATGTCTTCTTTTTTAATAACCATAAAGAGAATCTTTGCTTTTTCGCAAACCTTATGGAACGAGGTATGAAGGAGCAATATAATTAAAAGACTTGAAGGCTTCTAAGGAAAAACGCTGCACTTTACTATCTTTAATAAAGAGTAAGATAAAAAGGGAACTTCTTATCGTCTATCAAACTTTGCGAGAATCATGACGAGGAAAGATTGAAGGTGGGGGAATAAAGAATAAGGGAAGCAGAGAGGATGAGATTTTATGTTCGATGAAAGAATTATGTGTACGTAGGACTCTCTGCTCTAATTAACTTCTTTAACTTGTGCATAGTTTAACAAATTACATCTTTTGTTTATGGTGTATGCGCGTATAAATGGAACAAAGCTTACACAACAAGGTATAATTTATTGACAGAGATATAAGCCAAGTTGTAGCATTA
Organism: Polyergus mexicanus; assembly: GCF_030449975.1. Lineage (NCBI taxonomy): Eukaryota > Metazoa > Arthropoda > Insecta > Hymenoptera > Formicidae > Polyergus > Polyergus mexicanus. The sequence continues at coordinate 4,155,863 of NW_027223323.1, forward strand.
CGTGTGTTATCAAAGTTATTCGTATGCAACATGCAATTCAAATATACACTCAAATTAAGGCCGCGCATTTCTATACAAAGTTTATGGGAGAGCCGCAATAGAATGCCGATATTTAAAAATAAACAAGATCTACGTCATGAATTATCAAATGCTCCCTTAAAAATATGAAGTATTATCGAAGAGTTGTCTATATAATACATGACTAGCTCTCTCTCTCTCTCTCTCTCTCTTCTCTCTTTCATTCCATAAATTATACCTTACCGTGTAAGTTCTTATAATTTTATCAATAAAGTAAATAAATAAATACTTTATTTTTAAATCTTCTATGAGAGGATAGAGAGAAGGTCGGATAAAAATGGAATTCTCGATAATGCTACATAATTACAGATTTTGATAAAATCACGAGAATCTTGAATATTTGAATATAAAATAATAGAAAGAGTTGAAAGATAATGATGAGTATAATTATTTCTTCCCCATCGAATAATTAAACGTCACAATTAATAAATTCTGATATATTCCACGTATCAAATATTCTTGTCCCTGCAACATTTTTCGTTTCTCGGCTCGCGTTTCTCCGCGTTATCGTCGCGTCTAACGGCCGTTGGTTTATCAGTCTCGCAGGCGTGCCGTCCCGCCGGGCACTTCGTCCGCGTCAACCCCAAGAACACGTTGAACTTCTTGCGCTTTTTCGACTTCGGCTCCGTTTCTCTGCGTCGCGCCACGCTCGTACCGGGACAGAGCGTGCTGGTCTCGCGCGTCCTCGCTTTGACGGACGACTGCATAGTGCGCACCAGCAGTATCGGGCTGCAGCTCTTATCGAGCGTCTGGGGTGTCTCCGCGTGAAATTTATGAGCCGAAACTTGGACAGATTTGTCGGACTGCTCCGGTTTGGAGCTGGCGGTTGCGATCGCCAGTGTGTTCTGGGCGCACAAATAACAGCAACTCTTCGCGAAGTCGGTGAGCGGTAAAGGCGGTTTTCCGGGGACATCATCCTCGGGGACTTCTAGATCCTCGTCGTGCGTTACCAAATGCGTGTCTACGATAAAATGCGGCATTCGCTCTTCCCACCTACGTCTTTCCCTCCTCTCCCTCTTTTCCTTTTCCTTCCTCTCCTTTCTCCTCTCCTCCCTGATTTTCTCATAGACATCCTTATCGGCAAGTTCCACCGCTTCATCCTGTTTACGACCTCTCTTGGATTTCCTCGGGGCACTCCGGCGGCTTATCGGTTCTCGGTGCAGAGTGCCTGATACACCGATGATCGCTACGTCGTCTGGTTTTTCGCACTTGCTTCGCTCCTTCATTCGCTTAAGAAATCGTCTCGTCGGCTCTTCCAGAATGCGTTCGGAATATTCTTTCTTCCTACGGCACAATTTCACGCACCATAGATGCTTAATGCAGGATGATCGACACCTATGAGGCAAATCGAGATCAGATGTGTCGACACTTTTATGTTTCTGCTCCCTTTGCTCGGGGTCTTTCGAGATCTCCCGATTTTCCACTGTGTCATTGACACGCCGTTCGCGATAAGCGGCGTTGTGCCGATCTAACGGTGCCGCTGTTAATTAATAATTATGATTAATCCTGATCAGATAGCGATAAAGGACTGCGTAAATGATAATAATCATGAATAGAAATCATTTTATTACAAGTAAAAATAGCAGTTACACCGCGAGAGAGAGAATTCTCAATAATTTAATTATATTTAAATTAATTTCTGCTCTCTCGTTAAACCTATTATTCTCATTTCTTTTGACGTATTATTATTATATCGTTTTTGATATATTACCCACTCGGATTTATTTTAACTTTTTAACGAAACAAAAAAACGAACGATATCCGCAATACGGAAAATTGAAAACGGAAACGAAATGTAAAAGCGGAAATGGAGTTATTTTTCAGGTTGATTCACAAAGAGCTGCATGTACATTGCTTACTGCCAGATTTATATGTTGAGGAATGGGCAGCATTTTGCAATAAATGCCCTTCGTATTCCGTTTGTGCATTTTTCCTGCCAGATATTTGTTCCTTAGGATGTCGTAATGGATGATCAGTATATCGAGCGACGTCTGCGGATCGATCTGCTGTTACGGATTCATCCGAATTCACAGTCGGACGCATTTTTATCTGATCCGATTTTCTTAGGTTCCATTCGTTAAAAGTTAATTATCAGCGAAATTATATTCAATTAAATATGTAGCATCGATAATGTAGATTAAATTATTCCACATTTGCATCGAATAATTTATTCCATGAGAGCTTTTAGTTTTCTGAGAGAGAAAGGATAATATGAATAATATGCAGTTTTATTATTTTAAACGATTAATTTAATTTTTAAACATAATTAAGAAAAGTTACTTTTTATAGGTTAACGTGATGTACTCTTGAATAAAAAATGAGCGAATGGGATGATATTAATAAGTAATATTTGATATGATTTCATTCCATATACTACATTTTTACTCATCTCTGATAAAAAATGAAATCGATACGATCTCTTTATTTTGCCATATCGAAATATCTCATCCATTAGTGAAATTTTGCCTTTTAACCAAAACTGTCAGCGTCCAGCGCCTTCCTTCATTATTAAAAACTACCGCGAGATAGAAGATATTTTCAACATCAAAGAAAGATAAATCTTAATTTATCAATAAAATAGTTGTCATATTTTATTACGAGATTTTATACTAAATTTTGATTCGTATATAGTATTTTTATTTTCTATGTTAAAAATGGTTTTGTTTTTTTTTTATATTTAACTCTTAAATTGTGTAACATGCCAACTCTATTACATATATATTATACCACTTAAAATGATTTTATGTATCTACGTGTATAAATTATATCTTATTATTTATTAATTAAAGATATATGTGTGTATTTATTGATAAAATTGTTTATAAATGTTTATATTAAATGTAATAAAGAAGGAAAAAAAAAGAAGAATATGATAATAATATGTATGATATTAGACAGTTATATTGGTTTATTTTATGACGTATATGATTTTGTGTATATATCATTAAAAATGTTGAAATGAAAAAGAATAAATGGCGCGCGCGAAACCCGCGCTTTGCGTTGTTGTTTTTGTTTAATTCTCTAGAACTTTTGTTTTGGTACTTTATGTTAAAAAACGTCTACTTTCCCTGATTCCTTTCTAAAAAAGGCATGAAACCTCGAACTCGAATATGTCGAAGCGTTGAGGCCTCTTTTCCGCGATGCTAATTGCCTGTCTCGCTTGTGCGCTGCGACTTGCTTCATTCGTGTTATTTGCAACTGTCAAATTATGCGAATTTTGACAGTTTGACAATTTGTGAAAGAAAAATATAAATTTAAGAAAGAAAAGTTAAAATAGTTGAAAAATGTTGATAAATAAAAGCGCGCGCCTGTTGTTCTAATGAATTAAAAAAATAAGATTAAGTCGCTACAATTGTTGCGGCAATTTAATTTAATTTATAATTTTGTTTATTGCAGTTTATTGTTTATTACACAATTTTTTGATATATCAAAAATGGAAATAATTAACACATTAAACATTTTGTAAAAATACATTTTTAATTATTATACCTACACTGCACGAAATTATCATCAAAAGAACTGAAGAGACTAACAGTATTTTCATAAAACATTTCTGAGATTTTTACAACTATATTTATTTGTCATATAAAAACAGTACGCATTTCAATATAATATAATTTTTTTAAATTCTGAAATGTTAATATTTTCACGAGATATCTCAAAAAACTTGAATATATTGTAATATGCAACTTGCGACATACATCTGCATGTGTATGCGAGATTATATTTTCTCTTATCATATTTGTCAGATTATAACACTATTTATCTTTTTTTAATACACACACGCATCATATGTTGCTTTAATGGAATTTATCATTTCAAGTTTGAAAAATGTATCAAATGTATCGTATGTGTGTGTAATACGAATTAGCATTTTGCATTTTAAAAGTAAAGCAAGAGATAATGCCACGCACGTAATAAAAAAATACTGTATTTAATAAAAGCAGTGGAGATATATCTTGTAATCGCATTGTATTTACATTTAATCGCTATTTCAGAAGCTATTGTAATCTTCGATGTTTGTGTATTAGAAGAGAGAATTCTGGAACATCAATTTATAAAATATGTTATTAAAAAAATTGCGGGACATAACATATTCTTGTATACAAATATACAAACAGTGGATATCGTTCGAGTAAATCGAACGCTGTTGCGCATAATGTAGCGACGCGATGCGCGTCAATGTCGCGTGACGTCATCGTTATATGGCACGATGGAGGTCGCGTCGAGCGGTACGTGTCGCCATCTGACGGTATCATTTCTCGGGCGCCCGGAGACAGTGAGGCAGTTCGCATCGCGCACGCACGTCGTAAGGTACGTAGGTGAGTAGATAGGGAAGTGCAGGATCTCGGCGGTGGCAGGACTGGTGTATCGGTGGCGAACGGTGGGGTAATACGCGCGTTCACGCATCCGCTCCTCAGTTTGTGTGTGCGCGCGTGTTTTGTTGTCGCTGCGATGCGTCTGTTAAATATCGAGTGGCCGTTATCGTCGTCGTCGTCGCCGTCGCCGTCGTCGTCGTCGTCGTCGTCGTCGCGGTCGTCGTCGTCGTCGCCGTCGTCGTCGTCGTCGCCGTCGCCGTCGTCGTCGCCGTCGTCGTTGTCGCGCTGCGCGTGAAGGAACAAACAACGGCCGTCAGCTGTTTGCGTGCGAGGACGAATTCACGAATTGTCATCGACGCGGAACGAAGCGCCGTGAAAGCGAGCAGTGAAGGAACGAACGAGCAAACGAGCTCCAGCCAGCTGAAGTTAGTCGCGAGACGACTAGGGGCGGAACAAGTTGGTAGTGCGCGTGTGTGTTAATCGGCGGTGGTCTTGCGAGTGTCCGCGTGCTAGCGTGATCTCGACGGGGAAAATGACGGCGTAAACCTCGTCGTGCTCCGGAAACGACGGAGACAGAAAGAAAGAGAACGAGAAAAGAGGAGGAGGAGGAGGGAGAAAGAGAGAGAGAGAGAGAGATAGAAGAGACGCGCGCCGCGTTTATATTCATCCGTGGCGGCCGTCGTGTCGAGCGCGGCAGCCGATCGTCCGTATCCTCCGTCGTCCACGTCGATTACGCATCGTCGTCGAGCGGTTCGCGTTGTTCGTCATCATCGTCCCTCCCGTCGTGCGATCGAGACATCGTGCGCGGTGGTGTGTGCAGTGTTGCTGGAAGGCAAGGAAAAAAAATAAAAGTGTAAAGGGAAAATAGTGCGAAGGATTATAACGCGCTTCCTCACGTCGTTCCCTCGTCGATCCTGTTGCTAGCGCCACGTCGCGTCACGTCGTTTGTTTTGTATTTACCTTGTTCGCGGATACTCGCGAAGGTGGTGCCGATCGACGCCAGGTAGCCAGCGCGGCGTATCCTGACTGCAGCGAGGGATATAGTGTTACGATGATCAGTGACACGTGCGGATACGTTCTCTTCCTGCTGCTGCTGTTGCTGGTTCCCTACATCGAGAGCGGTGAGTCTCAAAAATACTCTTCATTTCCGACAATGCGAAGCGTCCTTTGCGTTTCGCGATAGGACGCGCGACTTGCGTGCGTGTGTATGTATGCGTGTGTGTGTATACGATGCGTAGTTGCGTGCGTACGTTCGTGTGAATACTTTCCATGTGTGCGACGTTCTTCTTTGCGCGTATGCGTCTCTCTCGTGAATCATCCTTTCACGAAGAGCCCGCTTGTCGCGTGTTTGAACGCGCCTCTCGAAAACGGTCGAGCGAGATAGTGGCCGCGAATATGCGCGCCAAGAGAAATCGTATTACGCAATACATATGTTTTGCGCAAAATCTCGCGCGGTTGGAAATTTAGTTTCTTCCAAACATACATAGGAGAAAAATATTCAATTCGTTGTTTAGTTCCGATTTTAATACTATACGTGAGACACTATACATTATTACTGCACTCCTATTCACTTCCTTTGTTTGAAAATTGCTTTCGTGAGAAACTTTTCGTCGCACAGGAATTTGCAGAATTTGCAGAATCCAAAATGAATTTTTAATCAATAATATTGCCTCTCTATGATACAAAAAATTATGTACAATATATTGTTTTATTGATTAACTATATAATAAATAATCGAATTTATAATTATTTCGGGAAATATTTGTTTTATCTTTTTTTTCCCCCGTATTATAATAGAAATTATTATATCTACGCGAATGTATGTACTTTCTTTTATTAAATGTAAATAAAAAGAGTAAACATTGATAAAGAACGATATATCCAAGGCAATATAAAATTTTTCTTTTGTACCACTTGTAACACATACATATATACACACATACATATTTTTGATTTATATGCGAACATACAATATATGGGATCTATAAAAGTAACTACTTGCAAATTTGCAATGGCACGATTACAAAGTCGATTCAATAAATCACACAGAAAATACGAAGATATACAAAATTGTAAAAAAATATATAGAAAATATACGTAAAAAAAAAAAAAAAGATAAAAACAGTTTCTACAGCGTACGATTCAGAACTAAACTCGCGTCTGCGTTATATTAAATTATTATAATAACATTATGTAAATTAATCAATTTCTGTTTTTGGAGTCAATATACGCACACCGTTTTTATCTTGTTCAAACTCTTCGACACAAAGATGATAAATCTGTTTCGCGGTATAATAATATCGATATCATACGCATACAATTTATTAAAGGGACAAAAATGTGTTTTCTCAGATGTCAAATATTATCATATCGATCGTTTATCTTTCTCTCTCTTCGCGCTTTTCGTTGCAATATATTCCAGCTAAAAAAAAAAAAAAAAAAAAACCCGGTCTTTCCTTTGATCGTATTGCGTACTCTATTAGGAGGAAATACGATGCATTGCGTCATCATTTTCCGGAACTCCGAGCTGCATAGGAAATGCTGCCGAATATAATCCTAAAACGAGTCACAGACGAAAAAAATGAATCATTCCGGTAACCAAATAATTTTCCGCAAATAAACCGTAGTTCCTCGTATAGTCCCGTACTTCAATAGATTTATAATATATATATTTCTATGGATCATCCGAGACATTGTTAGGTTTTAACTAGGGTTGCACGAGATACCAAGACTAATTTTCGTCTTGTCTTGAAATTCAAGACAAGATTTTAAATTAATTATCAAGACAATACCAAAACAAATTATCAAGATCCTTGATCTTGTCAAGAAGTCTTGGTTTTAAAAAAAAGTTATCTAATTGTTGTTCCCGATCTTTGAACGGAGATTTTAATTAATATGGCGTGAGAAACAAAAAAACCTTATTTATTGTTAGTAAATAAAAACATTTATAAATATAAAAACTTTAAAAAAATTTAAATTTAAAGAGCCTGCGCATATCATTATCATTACACACTTTGATGTGACATAAAAATAGAGCAAATTAATTACTTTATATTACTTAATTTATAAAGTTTAATTTCAATACTTACGTTTAAAAATATATCTATCGTTTTTTGTTTTTCTGACAATATTTTATTTTTCATTGCTTTTAAATCCAAATAAATCTTCATATGCTTTTTCATGATCTTTCTCCAAATGTTTTTTTTTTAATCCAATAGTGTTACTATTTTTCATTTTTATTTCTTTAGTTACATTTTCTTCTTGACATAATAAACGTACGTCGATTTTTTCATTGTTTTTTGTTTCATACTTAAAATATGTTTTCTGCGTGCATTGTTTAACTGCACTTACTTTCGAATTTTCATTATCACTTTCGGAAATGTTTGCATGTTCAACAGAAGAACTTGATTTAGTTTTTAGACTGCGTCTGCACAATCGAGATACGAGCATACGCGGTAAAGAACAAACGAAAATCATGCTCGGCGCTTCGGATAACAGAAGAAATCAGATATATTTATTATTTTCTGTTTTTTATCGAGCTGAGAAACAATTTAGTGTTAAATAAAAACTGTTAATAAAAATAAAGACAAGACAAGATAAAAGATCTTTGATACAAAAATCCTCTCAAGACCAAGACAAGATTAAAATTTTCGAGACCAATACAATATTTTTGCGAATATTGTCTTGTCTTGGGTCTCGTGCAACCCTAGTTTTAACCTTTGAAACTCGTTATAATTTTCATGACAGTTCATTGTTTCATTTAGAATTAATATGATTCTTTATATAGCGTATTGTCTTTAGATAAAAATTTAATCAAACATAATGAACGATGGTTTGATTTTGAAATATTTTAGGCAACTTTAAAAGGCGAAAAACTAATTTTGAATTATAAAATATCACTGTGATAACATTTATTTTGAATAGGCACTCGATTTTTTTTTTGTGTTTAAATGCGAATAAAGAGAGTTTTAATTCTTTACGATCCTGTATCAAACTGTAGGCAAAGAGGCAGAATTTTACAATACATAAATGTAAAATGTGAAGTAGCGAAAATAATTCGGACCGTCATGTGCCATGCTGGGCGAGAATAGTTGCAAGACGATTGCGAAAGTTTTCTTTCCCTCTCGTACGAGCATCGCACGAGATGTGATGTGAATGGCCCTCGACGGAAGTCGTAATCAGCGAATCACCGCCGCGTAGGACGATAAATTATACGTCGATGTGTTCGCGCGCGCCTCATCGTACATATTTACGATAATGGGGAAGAGTAAAGAAAACTCTTGTATTCGCACGAGATTTCCACCGAGACTATAATATCACGCCGAATATTTGTGAATCGTGAATGCGTGTGTGAAAAACATCGTCGTCTCTTTACTACACAGTTTTGTCGCATTCCCTAAACCAGACGATCATCCGGAGGTGTGTAAGAATCTCGCATGCACGAGGCACTCGTATTTCAAAGGATCTCGCATGTGCCGGGACTCTCTTGGTTGAGCGTGCCGAGGTTCTCGCGTTCGCGAAGGACTTCGCGTGTGCCGAGGATTCAGCATTTGTAAAGACCTCGCTCGCATATGGGAGCCTTCGCGTGTGTAAGCAGCTTTTATATACAAACGGGGCTTTACGACGATAAGAGCGCGCGCACCCGCGCGAATACGCTTCCCGCTCGTTCGAAAAACGGGGGGGCATCGCCGATACGAATACACACGACGTATATATACGGTGTAATATATCATACTACAACGCGCGATATTTCTTCCGGAGATGGAAGCGAGACGTTGTCGCGCGCGCGACTCCTTTCTTATCGACTTTAATTATCATCGATTTCCCTCCCCCTCCCCCCTTCCACTTCGCTGCCTCTCGCATCTCGAAATTTCGCCATGCGAAACGCGAGTTCGTCGCTTCACGGAAAATCGTCGGGCTCTCCGGTTAATGAAAATCTCGCAGGGAAATAGAAGAGAAAAGGCACTTCGCGCGATAAGTTCTCGCTCGAAATCCTTACTTTGTGAGACAAATAGAGGAGGTGGAAGGGAAAAAAGAGAGAGAGAGAGAGAGAGAGAGAGAGAGGGAGAGAGAAAAATTGCTGGTTGGAGCAAAAAACCGCTTTGGGACGTTGCATTGTGTCCGGAATATGAAGATGGAGTTAGGACGGATGACCGAGTCATTTCATTGTCCCGCGAGTAGCGTATCTCTCAAGGACAAAAGGTCGGGTTTTCTTTTGCGGACTTTTCAATTCCTCGGTGAACCACATCCTCTCGTCCCCTCGTCTCTGGCAAACTTACTTCGCGAGATATCTTCAAGCGGGGCACGTTACTGCCATCTTCATCTCGTAAGGTTATACCGCGGCAAGAGATACTTGACGCTCCCGTCCATTCGAATAACGTAACCCAGAAGTCGAGGGACGACGCCTTTTTCACGCGATGGGAATTATAATCTCCTTCCCGTAATTACGCGCGAGAACGAGACTCGTTCGCAGACGCGAGAGAACTTGGTCGAACGAACTTGGCTCGTGGAATTAATTCGCGTCGTTGGTTGCGAGTCGGTTAAATCTCTCACCGCCGTCGCCGCCTCTCGAAGATCGAGCTTAGTTTAGTCCCAGTTTCTGATTTCTAACGTAATCAAGCCGATATTACGCCCATGGTCGCCGTAACCACACGCCGTATTTGGGACTTCCATTATTCCACGCCGTGTTACGAAATGGATCTGGAGTTTCACCCAGGCAACGTTTTGCGTTTCGAGGTCTGCTCTGTTTATTAGCAAGTGTTTCAGATCTTACTGTGTATGTATTAGACTTGATAATCGTGATTTCTCGCGAGAACAATGTTTCGGTACATTTTATGTCTCGGAACAAAGAGTCCTGCCTTTCTCCCTCCCTCCCTCTTTCTTCTTCTCTCTTTTTTTCAAAAATTTACGTCATTAACCATCTATACGCTATGTACATACTTTAGCAATTACGTCACAAGATATTTACATCCAAGCAAGGAATGAGTAAGGAGAGTAATGAATTCGCTTGTTCTTGAAAGTAGAATGCGATCGGTTGCGTCACACGTTGAATTTTGATATTAAATTCTGACGCCTCTTTTCTTTTTATCGACGAGAGTCTTTTATTTTTATTTTGTATTTTAGTTAGTTTATTTAGTTTATTTTATTTTGTATTTTTGTATTTTATTTTGTATTTTATTTAGATTGTTTTGTATTTTATATATTTATTTATTTGTGATAATATATAATTTGCAAATAAAAATTGACAGTTTTTACAAGTTGATCACTTAATAATTGAAGCATATAAACTATAATTATTCTTACAAACTTTTATATTAAAAATAATTACAATCAGATTTAGCAAAATCTCAATAGATTTTTAACCATCTCTGTTATCGCATAACCATTATTGTATTAATATTTTACACCTTTTAATCCCTATTGCATTGCTCGGATAGACGATTCTGTTTAATTAAGAGATTAAAATAGCCCTAAAATAGCACATCTCTTGAGAGAAAGCTTTTATTGAAGCCATGCTTGCTTAATGCTAGAAGGCGCTTACCTTGTAAGTACGATATTTAGCGAGATGAATTTTCGCGGGAATTCAGGAGGGGAAGGACGGATCGCGGCTGAACGGGGGTTCCTCGAGGAATTCGAAATTCCGGGAGATCAGGGGGGGGAGGGGGGATCTTACCCTCGGGGTTATTCCGTATTCAGTGATATAGATGGTCGCCGCAAAACTTCCCACTCGGCATTCCTGGCACAACCGCGCTATTCGACTTCGCTCGAAGGAGTAGAAGGGTTTACTCATCGTAGTACCTAGTAACCGTAGTAATACGTGTGAGAGTATTCGCGATACTTGGTTGTGCCGTACCTTATGGTCGCGCTTGACCTTTTCCAGATTTCGAGTTTGCATATTGTGTTCGCGCGGCGCGCAAATCTCATCCTCGGCATTTTCCAGAGAAACGAATCGACAGTCGTGCTTTTAGAGATATAATAATGTATCGTTTTACCCTTATTTATTTGTTAAAATATGAAAAAGAAGATGATGAAAATATTATAATAGGATTGTGTGATTATGAATTTATTATAATCCCTGCACACCTGATTTTGATTTATTACGTGGAGTATTATCTATTTCTTTTCTTTTTCTGCTAAATTTTGCGATGTAAAAATAGATTTATAACAGTTTTAATTCAATAAGCGACTGTTTTGTTACAGATCTAACAAAAAAGTTCTATAACGCGTGTGTCGGAAATAATCCCAAAAAAAAAATGTTTTAATACGGAATAAAAATATAGAAGTTACTTTTGCATCTTAAAATAGAATCCGGAAGATAATTTAAGAATTAAGTAGAGTTTGAGTTCTTTCAAACATTTTTCGTTGGAAAATTGCACGTTCATCCAATAACAGAGACTAGAATAGAATGAAAGTAGCAATATAATATATTTTTAGAAGAATATATTTTTTAGAGATTTATTTTTCCTTTTCTTCAAAGTTGTTTTTTTAGTAAATTTTTAAAATAGTTCACAACCACCGCAAAAATATATCAGAGTTAAGAAAGACTTGAATGTTGAATATAATTATAAAATCAAATTTTAAAATCAAATTATTTACAGGAATATGTGTGTGGGTATGTGCGTATCGTAAATATGTTAATTTAATAAATAATATATTTTCATTAAATGTTATTTGATATTTCACGTTAAATTTTTTCGAATTTGCTATTATATACGTTTGTGTTATGTACACACACACACACACACACACACATATATATATATTTTGTATATATGTATTCGTTCTTTACCCTTTCAGTCCTGAATCGAGCGATTTCGTTTCGACCATCCGCTACGCGACGAGAGATAAGAATAGAATTGCAGGAAATACCGAAGTCTAGGTTGACGAGGTTTCGTTGTCGCGGTGATGCACGATCGAGAGCCATCGGGGAGTCGTGGATCGCGCCGAAGAGGATGAATTGGGAGGGTTTCTGGAAACAAGCCAAATGCCTACTTCGGCTCGATTCAACCGAGGCGACACGCGAAACTCGGTCTCCGTTTAATCAACAGCTGATTTATGCCCCGTTAGAATGGGCGTCGTCTAAACTTTTGAGTAAACACGCGCCGCGTAACTATTCTCCCCGTCTCGTGTGTTCTAATCTAGAGTTTGCTGAATGATGAAAAATATATTTTTTAATTTCTTAATTTTGATTGTGAGCATTCTCTCTCTCTTTTTAACAAAATTATGAAGAAACTTAGCTATTTATCCATCCATTTATTATTTTTCAATTAAGACGGAATAAACCAAGAATATCTCTACATATTCCAATTACATTTACTGCATCGTATTATTATTAAAATAAATTGTATATTATTATAATTATTGTATATTATTATTATTATTATTAATTATATACTATATAAATCGCGTTGAGCTTAAAAGATTGCTACAAATTCCTTTCCAAGCTTTATTTATATATTATCGCCCCAGTAAAACTTCATTCTCGTTTCTGCATTTGAATGGTAATTATCAGAGCTTCGTGCTCGTGTCGATAATAAACTTGAATCGATTGCGGGAGGGTTGTGAGGGGGGGGGGGTAGAGGAGGGGGAGTAAGTTTAATTAATCAAGGCACGTTTATACAGCTCGTGTTTACGCAACGCCTCATGCACGTTAATCACCTTGCAAACTTCATCATTCATGGTCGTGAGAAATATGCTGGATCATTCGGTACACGCGAGTCTTGCTACACTTTTCCTCACGCACGCTTAAACGTCCGCGCGACTACTCTCAGTATGACGATATAATCGTAGATAAGTGCTTTGCATTGCATTTGTTATACACGCAATGTAGAAGCGAGCCGGTTTTTCAAGCGAGACGTAGAGAGGAAGATTAAAAATCTTCATATCATCTCGCTCGCTCGTATCGAAGCTGCTATAAATACATATAAGTATACGAGATGTAAATACATAGAGATGTTTTCGAAAGAAAACTTTCGATTTTATAAACGCGCGTAAAAATATTATAACTTCGGGATACCTCTGTATTATTAAGAATAGAGATCTATAAATATGTGGCCTTTTTATAACATAATTATATTTATAGTGATTTCAAAAAAAAAAAAAAAAAAAAAAAAAAAAAAAAAAAAAAAAAAAACCGATGAAAACAATATGAATAAGGATCCTAACAATATTTATGAAGACACAGATATTAAATGATAAAGTGTTGATTTATAAAGTTAGGATACTTTGTCAATTTAACAAATGCTGATAACATTTTTAATTATCGGTATTGTATTGAATTTGTTATTGACAATGAAATAATTATCATTTCTTTGAGCTGAATATCCAATATCTAATTTTGAAAAAAGAAAGAAGAAAAAAAAGAACACCCATGTTAGTCTAAACACGAATCAGCACTTTTATTTATATTGATTATATCGTCGTGATATATCTTCACTTCTGGTCGGATATACGTTTAAGTTTATTCACTTATCCTCCGCTAATCAAATAATAGTTCTTTTATCGCATCAGTCGCCATTATTGTTGAATATCACATACACGCTATTGTTTAGCTCTTTTGTATTCGCAATTTGTCAACTGAATTATTTTTTAATATTTTATTTAATAGTAAAAGAGGTTAAAAGGGTTTTTAGTGCAACAAGTGAATATAAATCTTACCTTATCATTAAGAATTAGAATAATTACTTAAATAGATTTAAATATATAATGATTAACACAATAATACTTTATTTAAAAATATTTTAGTAGTATATTTTATTAGTAATGTTATTAAATATTTTTGTAATTATTTATTTAAATTATTTTAAAAGAGATTTTGCGAGATTTTTACATAAAAAATTAATTTTGATTAATATCAAAATTTTTCCATAATTTAAATTTTTCTTTATTCTTTGACTGTTTGAGCTTATTTTTGTCAAAATATATCCTTGATATCATTGCGTAGATTGTTTACCAAGAATTAAATGAACAGGAAATTTCATATTAAATGCTATCATACATTTGCGTTCATTCCGTTTCATTGCATAAAATAAGCAACGATATCGCGCATGGCCTACAAGTCGCTTATTTTACATGAAAATTAATCGTATCGGTCTATAGGCCAATAAATTATAACGCGCGATACGCGTAATGTTATAATTATATCGATGTTCTTGGAATTCTGCTTTACTGTGAAGAACGAAGTTGTTATCCTTAGTCTACATTTTGCTTACGCCGGCTCAGCGAGATAATACGATGTCATGATAATTCTGATGATTCATCTCAGTTGCAATATTATCACGATAATTTCAGTCATAGGTTGTTGTGAATCTAATTTCTCATTGATATTACTCAATTTCCGCGTTTTATTACAATTGTAATCGTCTTCGGAGAACGCGTTTTTTACTATGTCGTATTTTTTACAGTTTTATTGTTGCACAAAGCATATGGAATTGTTCGAACATGTGTATTTGAAATCATGAATCAATATAAAACTGAAGCAAAATTTTCACTTATCGAGGATATGTATATATAAATCTGTTCAAAAAGATTTGAGTGACGTTACAACATATTCAATGCTACGTGGATTTCTTTTGATTTAAAAAAATCAAGAATTTAATTACAATATTTATTTGTCAAATATATAAATTTAAATTTATATTGCAATCGTAATATAAATTTAATTTTCTGCACAAATATACATATATATGATTACACATACGTATTATTTTATCTTCTGGTGCAGTTTTATAAGCAAAGATCATACGTGAATTTTTGTGAATATAATTTTAATATTTTTACGATGACTTTATTTTAATATAATATAAGTACAGCAGATATATTTTTCTCAGAAATTTTCTCAAAATTAATTTAACAAAAGTAGCGTATTTAGTTTTTACATGAAAATTATATATTTCTAAAAATTAAATTTGATTATTGTACATCCTTTGAGCGTTAAATAGACGCGCTAAAAATGTACATTGATAATTATTACACTTTGATGTAATACATTTTGATTGGTAAAAATAGACGCTATTGTAAAATTGATTTAATTAATATCAAAGTCACAAAGCTCTTCCGACACCAAATTTTCGCTTTCAGAAATATCTCGTTTCTAAAGCTTGTTACATCGTCCCTCCGACTCTTATTAGATGGAACGATACTGTCAGCTTCGACAATTCGCATTAGCAATTCTAAGATCGCTCGAACTCACCTCGGTTTCTCGTTTTGTTGATCTGGATACTCTTTCCTTACAAAGATTTCTCACGTTTTATTCGTTTATAACGGCCATCGCCGAAAGGTTTAATGGTCCGTGGATAATACTTAAAAGTTTCGTGCGCCTTCGTAGGCTATCTGGCCGATGTAAATTTCGTCTATCTCATAATCGAAATCCGCGTCGGCGCTCTGTCTTCTGCGATGAGGATCCTTTGTTCTCGACTTAAATCCCCGGATGTAACGGAGAACCCTCCCATCTACGGAACTCGTCCCACAAGAAAACGGATCCTCGAGAAGAAGGTTACCGACACTTTATGTACCTAAGTCTCCACGGTATTCCACGCGAAGGGACTGAATCGTTAGAAGATAAAGATTACTGTGTCTTATCCCCAAAGATTTTACAGGATATGTTCGATCACTCGTAAATTTTGCCACATTCGTTCCTTTGCAGAGAGCTTCTTTGATTCTTCTTTTAGGATTGATATTAATTGATCGCGTTGATGACAAATATGAAACCTTGCGACAAAATGTATATATAATTACTAATAATTTAAATATTATAGAATAGCATAGAATTTTCGTAAAGTGGTTTTGTCGCGTGCTTTAATTTGTTATTAATTGATTTTAGTTAATTACATATGGATTAGATACGCATTCTTTAATATTACTTTATATATATGTTTAATATGTATATATATATTATATTTTACTAGAACAACAACATTTATTCTTTCTCATTAAACATTTTTAACGATATATATACAAAATAACTGTCAAAATATGCAATGACAGCCGCTCACGAAATAAGCGCGATAACAGAATCCACCAATCAGCATCGCGGAAAAGAGGCAACAATACACTTCGAGACTTTCGAGTAATATGCCTTTTTTAGATAGGAAACTAGAACAACACAGGCGCGCCTTTTTATTTATGGATATTTTCCAATTTTTTTAACTTTTTTTTCCTAATTTTAACTTTTTCTTTCACAAATTGTCAAGCTGTCAAAATTGGCATAATTTGGCATTTGTAAATACATGAATAAAGCAAGTCACAGCGCACAAGCGAGACAGCCAATCAGCATCGCGGAAAAGAGGCTTCAACGCTTCGATATATTCGAGTTCGAGGTTTCATGCGTTTTTTTAGAAAGGGATCATAATAATATATGGTATATGTTAATGTCATCTATTATTAAGCAGGATATATTAATGCACATATTAATATTGACTAATTATTAAAGCAAATTTAACATGTTTACCTTTGTTGAATAAATGAACAATAGCTGCTTAATTCTATCTATAATTGTCATATTATTATCGAATAATTGATTATTCGTTCGATTTCACATTAAGAATTGTTATGTATATCTATTGATCACATTATTAAATTATTCTTGCACGTGTCAATTTCCGGTGATCAAATTACCGAACTCATCCCGTTAATCGGACACTTTCCACGTCTACGCAAATCTCATAAACTGCAGTTTATCGAGCGCCGGAGGTTGATTGGGGCGAACTAATTCTCGGTATCCATGCATCGAATATCGTAGAAGCAACCCGCAGTGGCGGGATGATCGCGTACACGAAGCAAAGGTGTTGTTCTACCGCCGGATAGAGTCACTGGGGTATTGTAAATTTTCCGTACGGGGGAAGGGTTGCTCGTTTCCGTACGGGCGAAACGAGCAACCCTTCCCGATCCCAGGCCTCTTCACTGGCCTAAAGAATACTCCTGACGTATCGACCACAAATAATATAATGATATCCATGGCAGTTTTTGGCATCGACCCTTTTCCGTTTTATATTTTCGTTAACCCTTTGCTTATTATAGTTAAATTTCGTACCGTAAGCATGGGGAATCGATTTGATCATAAATAATAAACGATCGTAAATGATATTGTATTTTATGCTTGGAAAAGTGAAACATATTGTTACTTCTATATTTTTCGTTTTATTTATTTTTATTAGAGAATGGAAAGATACTTATTTATTTTTGATATCTATTCGTATTTCATGAAGATATATAATAGTAATTAGATTATTATAAAAATTTCTGATATTAAAATTGTATTTTTTCAATAAGATAAGAGTTATGTACACATCTGAATAAAAAACAAAAATTCCGTGTTGAATCTTTTCAGTAAGAAGCCGTGAATATTCGCTGTTAAATTGCGTGTGATAGCTCGCTTTAGATGTCATATCTAAATTCTCAAGAATTCTCGTCTAAAAGTCATTTCGAGCTGTTTAGCCGGCACGATCATTGCGATCGAACAATGAAAATTGGTTTTTGCCTGCTTGATTATCCGCTCCAGCTCTTCGTTTTTCGATACAATTCTAACAAATACCATGAAGCAATAAATTGGCCGTTCCTCCCTTCCTTCCGCTCGCTCTCTCAAGCCGCTTCACGGCTTCGTCGTTCTAACGGCCTTTATTACCGCCTCGTTATAGCTCGCGCTTTCGTTAATGTCCGCGGGGAAAAAAGGCGGTCGCGGAGAAACGCTCGTCGAGCCGGCGATTGGGCCAGGAAGCGGAGGATGAGAACCCATCCAACCGCTTTGTTATGTCGGCGCGCGTGTAATTAAGTTGAAAAGTTTCGTGTCCGGGGTGGCGCGCAGGAGAGATTCATCAGCGCGTGAGGGCGAGCGGCCGTTCGAGAGCATCGCAAAACGTTCGTTTAACGTGCCAGTAAGTTTGAGGACTCCCATGTAATTTTGTGGCTTTCCTGCTAGAGTACGCGCGCGCGCGAGTAAACCGCGAGTAATTGACGTATGTATAACACATTATATATAAGTATGTATAATAAAGAAAGTTCGATGCTAGATGAATGCCGCTGGTAACGTTTCGCGCGCTCACTTCCTAATAAAGCTCGCTTCGTCTTCCTTGGGGTTGAACAGTTCGATGTATATTTAAACTTATAGGATGGTGAAAAGAAAGAAACGGCAGGAGAGATATTATTTATGAATGTTAATATCACATTTATATATATCCGTGGATATCTATTAATAATAAATATAACGGCGCAATCTAACAGCATTTATTTTTTCGGTTTCATTTATAACGTTATTATATTATAATATATACATATCGATGCAGATATTTTTAATAGATATTGTACAGGAAAATAAATAATTAAACGCGCATTCTCTCTTGTCAATGATTTCAAAAATATTTCTTTCTATCTTTTTTTAAACAACATTGTTTTATATATATATATATATTTTTTTTTTAATTTACACAAAAGCAATTAATTAATCAATTTATTTTATATATTTCAATAAATTATAAAAATTAGTTTTTAGAAATAACTCTTTTCTATACGATATAAAAATATCTGTTCAATCACAAAATTGATAGTAATAATAACAATTCGTTTAAAATTCGTTTGTGTTTGTAACGATATGTAGAGAATACGAAAAATGAAACAAGGCTTATATCGTTGCCCGCGAATGAATTTTCCGCGCAAATCTTCGCGCGGAAAAACAATCGCGACGGATTGTTTTTTAAAAATAATTGTTTTGACGCACGCGGCTTGCGATCAATACCAAGTTACGATACTTGGACAGACGATGCGTGGAAATAATCGAACGCGAATAGCGCTTATCGATCTGTCAACTGCTCATAACTACGTGACATAACTACGTGGCCCGGAGGATAATCGTATTGCGATAAATGTCGCGTAGTATTTATTGTTTTTCAGCAAACATGCGCGGCTCGATTTATTTTGTCGTTTCACAATCGATTGACGTATATAAATATCGTGCCGGGCTTTTACCACTTTTACGATACAGTGAATAAAAATATATTGCACTTACAATCAGTTACATAGGATAAGCACTATATAATTATTTTGCAGTGTATAACATTTTTTAATTCATGTTTAATCTTTTTATGTTTAAAAATTGGTGAACGTTATGTGAACGTGCAAAAATGGTAACAAAAAATATTAATTTTTTATTAAATATAGAAAAGGGAAGTATAATTATTTACATTCGTTACGCTTGCTTTTAAAAATTATCGAGCATTATTAATAGCAGAAGTAATCGTTAAGTAACTACGGAAAAATTATAAGATAATCCTTTTCAATTACATTAAAACTTCTTTCGAGACTGAATATTTGTCTTTGAACATAAATCTCGCTTATTTTCTGGCAATGAGAAACATGATAAAATTAACAAATTAGCGTTTTTCGTTTCGAACCGGTATTTTTTCACTTCATATATTGTGTATATTCTAATCACGCGCTTGATACAAAAAGAGTCATCTCATATAAGTTGATAAAAAGATTGAATCGTATATCAGAAATAACTAATATATGAATCTCAGTAAGCGAAAAAATGTCGTGGTTTAGCTGCGACATCTTATTAATATGAGCAAGATAGAAAATGACAATGATAGATATTACGCTCTTAAGGATTACATTCTTTGTATTCATAACGTCTGCAGATGGAAAGTTGGAGAAATCAGCTTAAGTGCTCGATTTTTATATCTCTTCGCATAGAAATAAAATATTAAAATGTACCAAACGGGCTATAACTACTGTCCTGAATTTATTTCTCAATTTGCTCTGACCTTCTTTACCAATTATCCATTATGGTTTAATATCGATAATGTTAGCTATTATTCTGAAGTAAATAATATATATCTTTTTATTGCTTTTGTAATTACCTTCGGTTTAATTTGATGAACTTAAGATTTGATTTAACGTTGCGTTTTGGAAACATTAATATCAATAAACAAGCAGGAGGAATAAAATATATTAAAGTCTCAATTTTTAAATATTAATCTTATTTACCATGCAAATATAGACTTACATAAGATTATTGCAATTAAATAAATATGTGCGCGGTAACTATTTGAATAGATATATAATACATGTTTAAGAATTGAAATTCAATTATTAGCACAATTAATTACAATTAATAATTAACTATTATCTAATTTAATTTAATTACTAAAAAAATTTTATTACTAAATAAGTAAAATTACATAAAAATTATTTACTTTACTTTACTTTTATTTTGTACTCTATCTACATGTCTAGATATCAGTGATTTTAATTGTAAGATGAAGCATTTGTGCGAATATATCTTCGAAGGAACATCTTTTTCTTACCTTGACGTTTTTCAAAATTCAAATTTGAAATTTGACTGTTTTTAAGGAATACTCTATATACAATTCAAATTTGTTTTACACGTTGCTTATAATAATATTCTACGTGATAGAATTTTAATCAATATTAGCATAAAAATCTCTGTTTACGTATAAATATTTGGAGATTATAATGAAAATAATATTTACGTTTGTATCGAGCTGTACGTTGAACAAATTTATAAAGCTTATTTATATATTCAGTTAAAAGTTTTTTACTTTTAATATAATACAGTTACATGTACATGAAACATCATGTTATGAATTCATAAAATACAAATTATGCTAGTACGTCACGTATAGATGCATACACATCAGAGAACGTAATGAAATAATCTCAAAAGCTGTCGCTGCATTATCTCACGTACACTCGATATTGTTCAATATCGCGTTGCCATGTTATTTATTGGCAAATATGAAAATTTAGATGGAAGCGCGCACTGAAACGATATTATTTGTTTTATTTAATTTTTCTCTTTTGTTTGCGCTTATATAATTCGCTCCGTCGTGTCCATCGTTTCCATCTCGTTTATTGATAAATATACACATGTTAAATTTAATCATACAAATAAACAAAAACAGATTACGAAACATCAGTTTCTTGTTTATCTAGCCTTTATAGAATATAAAAGCTGTGAACGGCAAATTTTTTTTTCCTTTGCAATGACACAATTTTTATTTCTTTGTCTCTTCTTTCACGTTATTTGATCGTCCCGCCGTGCAATAACGTCGAGTTCGACTTTTTCGACAAAGGGGCATGGACCTCTGCGAAGCAGCAACAAAACCGACATGTGCACAACAGGTATACAACCAGGTGCAATAAAGTTGCGGCTTAACGTTCGGTGTTCGTGTTTTCCGTGTTGCCTGAGCAACGACTCGCAACGCAGGACCGTTAGCGAAGATAAAGACTAAAAATATGTTCGGATTTGGAAAGAATACTGGTATACTTCTCCGTATCGTATTTCCGTATGGTTCCCATTTAAATGAATAAATAAATCATCGAGCTATCGTATTCGGAGAAATGTTCAAATTGAGCCGTTTGTTATTTTTGGTAGCAAATTTTATTTCAATTACCTGTATTACTGCCTGTGATAAATTAGTCTTACACTTGTACCTTAATTAATCAATTAACCTTCCTATTAAGGAGAATAATGAAATTAATCGTTGTTTTCTCTCGCTGTATTTTAATCTCAAATAAATGAGGAGAGACATGTAAAGGGATTTATCGTATCTTCTTTCCTCTTCTTATCCTAATCTAATATGAAGATACTCTTAGTATCCATCTTAGATAGGACTGATGACTTCTCCAATTAACCGATTTGGGACGTCTATACTGGTCAAACTCTAAGGGACTAGGTGCTTTGAGTCTTGTTCTGATTTGGGAAAAGGGCTGGCAGTCGCTCCCAGGTTCGATAATACGATTCGCGGACAAAGGATACGTGTCGCTTTTGTCCTCCTAATTGGGGTTCATCCTTCCGCGTCTCCTCTGATACCTTTTCGACAGATTCTCTTACCCTTGTCTCTGTCCATCGTTCCGTTCATCTCGTTATCCTGTCGTGGTTCCTTGAAGTTCCTGTAATAGTCAGGAAGCTGTGCAATTTCCACGGATGACCACCGGGTGATCATTGCGACGCGCGATATACCGATGGTTTATTTGTTCGGCGCGAACGCGCCTGCGATGCATCGCACGTGTGCACAACGACTTTTAGTTTTATTATTATTAAATTATCAAATATTGTATTTATTATCATGCAATATAAACTTATATTTATGTTGCATTATATGTGAAAACAGGATGCATTATAATCCTTGATGGTATATAAAGTATATATCTTGAATAAATATAATATTGAATCACTTTTATATTTTTCTAATAAAGAATATATATATATATATATATATATATATATATATATATATGAATTATTAAGATACTTTAACTTTCAGTGATATAATTAATTTTTTTTCTCATGATTATTTAATATTAAGAAATTGAATTCAAATATTTTGAATAATCCTATATTTTACGTTTATTTAAGATCAAGATTTCGCTATCTTGTATTAATATTTATACATATATGGTTGTATAAATTTATATTTAATTTTCCTTTTTTGTCTGAAATGTATTGCTGATATATGTGGCAATCTATATTTTAATTACATCGCAATTTGATACCGAATGCACGTTACGAACGCATTTTGTTGATCCGAGCATCTCTTATACACATGAATTTATTTATATATAACATGAAAATTCATTTCTGGAGCGATGCGTCCGCATCGATTGCATTGCATTTGGCGATGCAACTCGATGAATTGCTGTAAAACACTCGAAATGATGGCGGCCAACGGTGGGATGAACGAGATCGATGGGTTATTCGATTTTAGAATACGAGGAGGGCCGGGCTCTCGTGTACCACGAGCAGGCGGCTGCATTTAATTAAATCCTGGTTCTCCTCTCGCTTCTACAGTTCGCCTTTTTCCCGTGCCCGGCTCCGAATGGTCGATTCGTGCAGCACGGTATGTAGCCGCTCTGCATAAATTCGTGAAACGGTTCCAAGATCTCTTTTACCGTACGTTCCTTTCACCTATTTTCTATATTGAATTTCATATATTGACTGTTCGACAGTTGCTTTAAAATTCGTGACTTAAGAATAATAATATTTTAATTTCTTAATAATTATACATGTCGGAGACGGGATTTTCCGGGGGGGGGGGAAATCCCCCTTTTTTTATATTAACTTGTCACGTACTTTTTTGTGATTTAACGATCGATCTACAATTATTAACGACCTAATTACGAGGAGCAAAATAATAATTTGTTTATTTTCTAATATTCTTTTAATATTATTCGAAAGCGATTTGATATTTTATTCCTTAATCGATATCGCGTTAATAAAGAATTTATCTGGGACGATAATATTATGAACGTTCCGCTTGTGTTACTTTTGTTGCGAGTGCCTCTTCATTACCGAGTATGCACACGTTGTATAAACAAACAAGAATTTAAATACGCAATTTGCATTGATTCATGTTTATCGCGCAAATTGTACGTCGTTTGATATCGAATACAATGCGACGCGTTGCGTCGTACCGTACACTGTTATGTGGAAGAAACCTTGTGATTATCGCAATTTATACGCGTATTACCGTGGCTTCTCCGCTCCCAGCTGGGAATTTTCGCATAACAAAGTTTAGCGTTCCGCGTTGACGCTTCGTATATTCGGCATTGCGGCGCGTATGCGATTTTAGCGATTCATTTGGAATGTGAATGCCGTGAATTCTCTAGCGCGCATTTAATGCAAACCATCTAATGTAACTTAACGAGCTCCTTTGTCTGGCGACATTTATTTCAGCCTTTACAAAACCGACCACGTAGATTTCGCACGTTGAAACTTGTCTGCTGATACGTTTCGTTGCGCGAGACGAAAATTTACATGCTGCGCGTGTAAATTCTTTCACTTGGATACTTCGATGAAAGTTATTGCGGAAAATTGCATATATGTAAATTTATACGAATTATTCAACGTTGTATCTCGTAACGTTCATTCTTTTGCGCCTGATGCATTTTATTTCCCATAATATATTGTATATTGGAACGGCGCTCACACAACACACGAATCAATAGGATTGTAAGGATAAAGATAATATACCATATATATATATATATATATATATATATATATATATATATATATATATATATATATATATATAAAAGCGTGCAAGTATAAGTCGAATAATTTTAAATTTTAAATCTTTTGATCTTTTTATTTCTCTACAT
Organism: Polyergus mexicanus; assembly: GCF_030449975.1. NCBI lineage: Eukaryota > Metazoa > Arthropoda > Insecta > Hymenoptera > Formicidae > Polyergus > Polyergus mexicanus. Next base: position 4,180,378 of record NW_027223323.1, read on the forward strand.
ATTATTATTATAACTCGTCTCGAAGTTTGCTCGCGGCAATACATAGCCACGGCAAATATTTTTCACAACATGTCAAAGGAGTTGGGCGGATGGATTTTTCACTTGTGTGCGCCGCCTTTGAAAGCGAGTTTGGGAAACCGGCGAGTGTGGAAAACACCGCACGCGCTTACAGAAAATCAATAGCGCAGCCTCCGTGCGGTCGAGCACTAGAACGGTTTCGCGTTCCTCGTTCCGGAAATCATTCTCTAGCTGTCACGTTTTCGGGAAATCGCCTCCCAATTCCGTTACCATATATTCCACTGATTCTTGCAATTTCTCATTTATTCGTGCGTCTCATAGAATCTTTTGCGACAAAGTCATCGTAAGAATATGAAGAAGTCTGCTAGAGTAAATCATCTATCATCTTTGAAGAGATATTTTTTTTTTTCGATATTACATATATAAATATATAATGATCGAATATATGTACATTAGTAAATAAAGTCGCGCGCGTGAGATATATCGTGTTATTTATAGTGCGAAACGTTTATCGCGTGCTTTCAGCGCGGTTAACGGACGACGAAGAACGGGCTAACACAATGTATAAATATTTTTGCATTGAAATCTGAACGTAAAATGTGAAAAATTGAGCGGTAAATTCGCGGTGAGAGCCGCGAAACGCGCGGCCGCGGCTCTTCCCCGAGCGCGAACGCACGGAAAAATAAAAATTTGATGCACCGAACGGAAACAAGACATGATCTTTTATCTTTTTAACGAATCGTATATTCTAGAGAACGGCAGGGATGTATGCATTGTCGGTCGTTCGGTATTCTGACCCGCGCGTACATAAAGTACGGCGCAAGATCGTAAACTCGATCTCGCGATCGTCCGCGAAATTGCGTTACCGTCCACGTGTATTTTTCATGATTTGTCGAAAAAAGGACAGCTAGATGATTCGCTTGGGAAACAACCAAAAGAAAAATGATGGGTAATAAAACGAAGAAATAAAATAGAAGAAAGAAAACTGAAATGAGAGAGAGAAAAAGAGATGCTGCATATCACGTAAATAGAAGTGCGCTAGAGTAAATTGTTTTAAATAAGGACGAAGTAAAAGTTAGAATAGATATCTTTTTCTGCAAGTGGAATAACAAATATAGTTGCCTTTTTTAACAACAATAATATAGTCGAGTTTTAAATTTTTTGGCCGATGAAAATAAGAGATATAGACACACACACACACACACACACACACACACACACACACACACACACAGATATATATATATACACACAATATGCAATTTCCCCTTCCGAAAGTCTTACAAAAACTGGAATAGATTCTTTATTGAAAGCTGAACAAAAGTTCTGATGGATTTTTTTTTTTTTTTTTTTAAGCGAAGGGATATAAAAACTAAACTCTTTGTGAAACAATGCATTGATAATGCAAAAATGCATTAAACAAAATTAGTCTAATGAAAATCGGAATAAATCTTTTCAGATGGGATGTGAAAGCTGAACTAAATTTGTTTTGTAAATTGTTCTTTTTTATTTTGTTTTAACAACATCGAAATGAAAATTGATGCGTTTGTCTTCCAATCTAAAATTGATCTGTGGAATGAAACTTTTTTCTAAAGACAAAATAAAAACTAAACTTGTATTTTTCAGAATAAAATGAATTCTTTTGTTAACGAAGACAAGAAATGATAAAAGAGATATATATATTTTAAATGAAGAAACGAAAAACTGAATAAACCTTTTGCGAAATCAGAATCGAAAATAGTAATCTATGCGTTAAATTCGATAATTCTTTCGTGATTACAATTGAATTAGGCAAGAATCATGAATCGAAGCTAAAAGAAGTACCATCTGAGTTAAGAGAATGGATAGGCCGGATATTAAATTAAATTCTATCAGACTGGAAACGTTCGTCCATGCTAATTGACTTCCCCGCTCTTTTTGTGACACTTTTCGCTATTGCATTTATAAAGAATGCATTTTTATTGCAAATTTATTGCCTTCTATATCGTGCAAGATTGTATCATGTTCAATAATATATTGTCCGTAGTATTTTTAACATTATCGAGGTTACACTTCAATAAAGTATCCCGGAATTATCGCTGTTTTTCTTTAGCTATAGAAATCTTTGGTTTTGAAGTCGAGTTCTTCTCGGCAAAAACTTGTGACAAAGGTTGTTTTGTAATATTCGATTTGTTATAAAGGTAGACGAAAAATCTGCCTAATTTTTTAGCACTTTATACTAATATAAATTTTTTTCAAAAGATTTTTTTATTTCCTATACTTGTTTATTTTTGCGTCTACGATTTTACGATGATTGATAAACGAAAATTCTTTGCGCGATAATGGTTGGTGATGATAGTACGTGATCGCTCATCGATTATGCTAAATTGCGAACAGGTTAAACTCGAAAACTCGACAACACTGACGTATCCATCCGTCAGCAGTTAAAACGGCGTTTCAGTGGATGCAGCAGACCGGGGGCGGGGGCTCGGCAACTGAAATCGAATCAATAAATTCGCCCAACTAACGCTTCTATTTCATCTCGCGTTCTCTTCGATAGCAGCTTCAATCGCGTACTAATCTAATCTCCCAATTCGCCTAGTGTACTGTCATACACAAAGCTTTTTATATCTATCTGCAATTCGCGCGCGTTTACCTATCGTCATTGCGCGCCTGCCTTTCATTCCATTATTCCTAAATGAAAAAACGAACGGCCATTCGATCTATTCATAGCTTGTCTATGATTCCTTTGATAACTTTTTTCATGCAGCTAACAAATATTATTGATATTGTTATTATCGCAAACACGTTGGTTCATACTTTCTTAAAAGAAAAAGACAAGTACCGTTTGTGATAAAGAAACGCTCTCTGTGATAAAAAAATCATTTCTCTCTTAAGTACTTCTTAAATAAATAAATATAAAAAAAAAACATAAACTTTATTTAATATCATTTCTAATGCTAAATGTACAATCTCTCTAATAATCTTATATAAATTTTTAATAAATGTTTTTGTTAGTTCGTTCCTTCATAAAAAGACACAATAATATTTATAATAGATTTTTAACATTTAGTTTCTGATTTCTTTATTAATGGAAAAAATAAATATTATTATTTATTAAAATTAATATTTTAGTTTTACATTGAATATAAATAATTAATTATTTTAATCTTTGTCAATCTACAATTCTATAAATTATAATCATTTTTAAGAATTGCTTTCGGGAATTGATGCATTTTTATATCTCTGACAAATATTTCTCTCTCATGTAAAAGATACGATATTATCACCTTGTTTCGAATATTCGTCAAGGTGTCGTCAAGAGTTTTCCTCTTGCGGAGGGAATTCATTGGACAGTATCACTTTGTATCGACAAATTTTCGACCGCAACGTTCAACCGCAGTCGCGAGAAGCGTTCCGTAATGATTAAAACGTGACGCGTAATTGCGATGCCCGGAATCTGCTTATCGATAACGAAAACCTGCACCATCAAGTATCAACTGCATCCTCGTTGTCTAATTAATGATGTTCGTTACGCGATATACTGCGTTATTTTGTAAATTAATGTCGGTATAATAATGGCTTTTTCTTTTGCTTTGTCAAACGAAATACCAGTATGACTTTTTTATTTATTTATTTTTAAGGACATTCGAGACGGGGTATTTATGACGTCTAGAAAATTACGACCATTTGCTTTTTAGTACGTCCGTTTTTCAAAACCGTACCAAGCCCTTTGACATTCTCTCTCTCTCTCTCTCTCTCTCTCTCTCTCTCTCTCTCTCTCTCTCTCTCTCTCTCTCTCTCTCTCTCTCCACCCGCTGTTCCGAAGCATGAAATGTTGGTGGTCACTTAAAAATAGCACCCTTGCGCAACTCTTTGAGCTCTATAGAAAAGTATGTTATAATTAACGTCAACACGAGCGTGTCTTATGCGCCTCTTAAATGCGTGCGTACGCGTGTGCGCTAGGAAAAAAAAATAGTTATTCGTTGTAACATCTTTTATCGTCGGCGAAGAAACTTCTGAAACTCTCGACTTCTCTAACTCGCCTAATGAAAACGATCAGAAGTTGAGATGCGCTAATTGCTTAAGTTATAGCTCTTGTTGCGTTGAAATAGCAATTTTTGCATGATTCTTTCGAGAGAGTATACATAATACATTTTATAGATATAAAATCGTAAAACTTTGCCTTTCCATTGCGAATAGATGTTGTTGAAAAGAAGTTTCATGATTACGGTATAGAGCAAATATTCAAAGTCGCATTTTTTTTCTTGCGATTATAGATATCAGAACTAGAAACTTGATTTTAGTGTCGTGATATCGACAGTTTTTGTGCTAGAGGAATTAGATTGGAAACGAAAAAAATTTTTTGCGACAGCTTTCGAGTTATAAGTACATAATATAAAGTCTTACGTTTTTTTTTCTTTTATTATTAATTATGATCGAATTAACAAATATTTTTATATTAGAATAAAAATGATGCGCGTACAAGTTTTCATATCAATCACATATTATAATATAAATAATAAGAGCACAACGCTGCAGAAATGGAAATATAAATAATTACTCTTATTTTATATATTTTTTAAAGTTAAAACTTGCATTAAAATAATTGCGATTAGAGTCCCAAGATTCTTTTCAAATAATTGAATAAATTATAGCTTTTACCAAAATTATCGGATTTCGAAATCCGGATACTAACTTTATACGTTCATTTCCCTCGCATAGTTTTGCGAAATAATCAATAGTTCAGATATAATCACCTACGTCACTCGTTTTATTTTATTCATGTGTAACAGCTTCTATTGTAGAAAGCATTTTCATGCTCGTGTATGGCTCGTGGGCATTGTAATTAAACCGCGCATCTATGACGTAACTACGGGAAAGTCTCAGTTCTTTTCTTCGCTCTCTGCTCTTATTTGATCTCGTGCAATGTTCCTTTTTTCGAAGCAAGAAATCGTCTTTCTTTCGTCACCTCGTTTTCCGATTCGACTAGGACATATATCCGTCCTTTTTCCTCGAGGGCATTAAGATATCGATGGAAAGGCGAAAAAGGTCTTGTCATCCATCAAGGAGAAACACCTTGAAAGTTATTCGGACCGTTAGTTTCGATAAGAGAGACGCGTTTTCATCCCTAAAAGGGATACCGATCTCCTGCAGGATTCATGTTTTGCAATACGAATAAATGGCGGTAGAGGTGATAGTAAACAAGTGAGTTCATTAATATTTGAAAATAGCTATGAATATTTGATGAGCAAAGAAGCGGGAAATAAGAGTAAAGCCTAAGGCCTAAAGTATTTCATTCTTTCTCATGATTTCTATAACTCATAGAAATTTTCTCGTTTTTGTTTTGTATTTGGTTTCTCAGGCAAAACATAGCAAAATTTCAGTTATGTGAATTAATTGAAATATACAATATTCGCGATTTAATTGACTACTTATTTTAACATAATCAAAAGAAAGTTTATTTATGATACAAGTATATTTCGATAAAAATATTTCCTGATAAAAACGAGCGATATAAACGAAATTTAATTAACTTTTCAGCACTTGCATTCTATATAAATCTGTATTATTTATAAATATTTATTTTAACTTTAAGGAAGATAGATCTCTTTTATTCTTCTATTTATATTATCTCATGTACGATATAGACAATACAAAGAGTCGAACGTCTTTTTTCAAGAGAGTCGAGATAATATACTAATATAATAATATATTGATAAAAATAAATATACACAATGAAGTGTATGTTGTTTATGTCGGAAGATCTCATTGTATTCGTTTCTATTTTGGTTTCTCTATCGCTTTTCCCTTTCCGTCGAACGACCTCTCTCATCGCTCTGTTTCTCCCGAAATGTTCGTTCGTTCTCTACCAGCACTGGAGTTTCCTCGCGCGCGTACGAGATGAGAGATGAGAGAGGACGGGGAAAGCAATCTCGCGAAAGTGGCAAGCTCAGTATACAGGCAGGCGCGTGGTACAATTTCGAATTTCTAACTGATATCTGCGCGCGCGGCAGAAAGTCCGGCGTTTGTGGAGCGACGAAAGTGCGATTTGTCGTTGAAAATGTGCTACGTATGGTCGCGCGTTCTCATCATTATAGAATTCGTTCAATAGCACAACTTCGAACTCGTCTCATTAACCGAAATTCATTTTTGAAGCATCTCGAATGTCTGCTATGGAGAATTTACACAGCAATTTTCGTTGTAATTTTTTAAAATGATTAATAATATTTTTGTAATAATAATTAAGAATATTTATAGTTGCATTACAATTTTCCATTTTTTCTAGTAACGGCATACTTATTATAGTATGAACCTACCCTGAGAATAGGGAGTACGGAGCGCGTCGTATTTTTTTTACAACGCGTCTCATTAACTGAAATGTATGTCTATGATACTTCAATTTGTCTATGTATGATATAAATTGGAGGGCAAAAAATAACGTGATGAGAGTAAAAAATGTAATTTCCATTACTATAAATGTGATATTTCTAGCTTAACATTTCATATAAATTGGCGTTTTACACAAGTTTTATAAAATGATATATAAATGAGATATGCATGTGTGTGTGTGTGTGTGTGTGTGTGTGTGTGTGTGTGTGTGTGTGTGTGTGTGTGTGTGTGTGTGTGTGTGTGTATGTGTGCTGCATCTAATAATAAAATTACACAGTTTATATATATATAAAACTCCATTTTATCTCTCGTTTCGTTACATTTTTCTTCACAATATAATTTTTCATTTTATTTATAATATATAATAATTTTTCAATATTGTATACGAAATGAATTTAATTCGAAAAAGTGTCATACACTTTATAGCTTTATTTTATACGATCGGATTGCGCGGATTTGGAAGATTTTGGATTACATTTTTTCTAGATTGCCTTCATATAAGCATTGCTGGTAGAATTTTGTCAAAATGTTATTCGCAAATTATTAATATGCTATTACAGTACTTTTTACACACAAGTGGTATAATATATAAAAAAGTTGAGCGATTTCTTATTAAAACTTCCTTCATTTATTCCATCAAATTATCAGTTTTACTTTTTTTTTTTTTTTTTTTTTTTTTAAGTATTGTTTCGAATTTCAACGTGATTAATCTCTTTTCACGCGGCTTTACTCGTTGCTCTTTTTATCGAGCTTAATTAAATTTCGATCCACAATGGATCTTTAAATGGAAATTTTCATAAAGCGTCTGCTTGCTTAGGAACGTTCAATTAAAGTGTGCTTATAATTGTATATTCAGATTATATGAACGTGATACGAGGTAGCTCTAAAATAATTATTGATCGTATACGAAATAATTGGGGCGATGAATTACTTCGCATACGATTTTTCCTGTGTTTTTTTCGCGATAATTGCTATCGTTCATACGATCGTGAAAATGCTTTACGCATTATTTATTATACGAAGCGTAGGAAATGTAGTTGACAATTATATTCCTGATACTTGACAAAATAAATAATAATAAATATTTATGTAATTACTTTATAGGAATATAAAAATTTGCATGTGAATTACCATTCACTTGACATGATGGGTTATATTTATGTTTTTTATTACGAATTGTAATCTATGTTTTTACAAATATTGAGAATGAAATAATGTGCCATACGTATGGAAATTTTTTATTTATATTAATTTTGTTTAAGTTAGTTTTTTTATTTTACGTAGTTTTTGATATTACGATACACAACATAACTTCTAATAGATTTGTAGAATGCATCAAGCGTGGGGAAGGTGTACCGAAGACGCACATAATCATTTAGCGTCACGTAACAAAAAGTTTCACGCTTTTGATACACATGTCGGCTGTTCTGAGAAAGCATATGCAAAAATATATAATTAATGCAGATCCATTTTTAATGATTTTGAAATTGATTTATTCTTTGAAGAATTTGAAATGAATTTTTTCATTGCGTAAAGATCCATAAACATCTAGAAATTAAATAATGACATTGCACATTAACTATATCTATACGTTCTTACCGCGTATTGAAAACTGAATGCTATTTTCAAATAAAGAATGTCCATTTTTAGCAGAAAATACAGACTATTTTTTGAAAAATTCTGATGTTTATGTGTACGAATTAATATAATAAAAGACAATAATAAATTATACGTAGTTAATATTTATTTATTAAATGAAACAAGTAGTTTTTTTACAATAAGTAAATTATGCAAAAGATATTTACAAACTTTTTACGCCTTTTTTTAATCTATGAAATTTATGTAATACAATTTAAAAATATTTATTAAAAATATGCTCGATATGTTTGCGCTTCTAAAGTATCATTCAAATTTAACGGCTATATATTTAGTATCGACAGCTGACATGTATGAAATTGTTAAGTAACATGTGAATAATGTAATTACCAGTGAAGCGAGTTTTTAAGCATAGAGACGGAGACATTGTTCCGTGATATATCGTTCTCCCTCTCGCCGATGTTCCATGGGGAGCAAAGCTGGCAATCGGGTAGTGGCATTAGACGGAAGTATGCAACGAGTCTAGGCGAAGGCAGCAACGGTTCTCCCGTGGGACGATTTCGTCGGCATCCAATCTCAGTCAGCAGGCTGGCGGACGCTTTTTTCGCGGCAACCCTCCCGAGTCCCGTTCGAAAACCCAATTTACCGGATAGCAGCCATCCGTGCTCGCGTTCTCCCTATCGGCCGCTCCTCGTGGATGTAGGATTCTAGTCAATACGAGACAAATCTAATCGCTCGTCATCGAGAATTGTGGTCGGATGAAGAGAGGGGAATTACGCGTGTCGAGATAGGACTATTAAGTCAGCCCTGATTTTAGGATCTAATCGGTTTAGGTCGCGATTGGATCTTCTGCATCTTTGATCTTTAAATTATAGAAGGAGCCGTAAATACACTGGCGATAATTAAGGGAGGAGAAATTTGCATGTAAGATATATTCGCCGAAAAAAATATGAATTTTTTCTGTAGAGATATACTTGTGTATATATATTATTTTTATATTATAATATATTTTTTTATATTTAAATTTTTTATATTTTAAATTTTATATTTTATATTAAATATTTAAATATTATAAATATTTGTGTATATAATATATTTGTATGAAATATTTTAGAACTTTAGAAAGAGATTATTTTATCGAGTACGTTCAATTTTCTGAGAATAAATTAAATATATACAAATAATAAATTTTTTTTAAAGAACTTACAGAGACATTAGCGGTAGTGTTACATGAGATCTATTGATAATTGAATATATATATGTGTGTGTGTGTTTCTTTTCAACACGTGTAGACTGTTGGATAGAAATATTACTTTATCTTGCTACTAGAAACCTTCAGAGGTTGCCATAATAAATCCGAGAAGCACCATCGAAGCATGTGAGAAGGATCGTCTCTTCTCTCCATCGGTTTTTGGATTCGTTATGCCGTATTAAATTGCACTCGTTTTTTTTTTTTATTCGCCCGCATGTAATCGAGTTGACATCGACAGATTGTTATCGATTAATACGTAACAATTATGCAGACACATATCACATTTTTAGAATAGGAACAAGGATAGATGATGCCAATGGTATACAAATATTTGTATTGCTATTGGAATTTTGTTAAAACATATTTTTTTTAACAATGGACTATAGTTGTAGACTTTTTTTTTTTTTTTTAATATGTAGCGATGAACATTATATAACATTATAGAACATTCAATATAACAAAGTAGAATTTTTACAGAATTTTTTACAACGTTATGCAATATTTGCGATATAATTATTTTTCATTTTTTTCGCGTATGTGTATCTTTTTCTTCAATGGAGAACAGGAGACAAAGAAAAAAAAAAAAAAATAATACAGAACGTTATGGTAAGATTCGGCCCATTGTTCGCCGATGAGAAAAGGAATTTTTGTTGCAACGTGGCGAGACTTTTTATGATGTACCACAAGGCGCACAAAGCATGGCGACTTTGGCGCGCGCGTTTTTCTCAGGGCTCGACCTGCGAAGGAGAGGGTCGATTTCTACCTTGCACAAAGGCTCTCGCCCTGGAGCACCGTTAAAAAGGGGGGGAGGGGGAGGGGGAGGGGACTCTGTCAAGGAACTCCATCCGAGGGCTTTGCTCGGCGAAAAGTTATACGAGATAGAAAACTCCGAGTTACATCGCTCGGAAGAGTTGGCGATGTGCGCGAGCGAGCTTCCACACGTCGCTCGCACGTGTCATGACGATCGCGAGCGTTATCGCCATGTTCAATCTTGTGAGTAATAGAACGAGACGTATAACCAGATGTATGACTAGAGTGTGCTACAAATTTGTCTGACAAGAGTTTTATTACATTGACTAATTTCGATTGATCTTTTGATGTTTCAACAGAAGAGATTAATCATTTCTGGCCATAATTTTAATAAAATAATTTTAATACATATATACATATATATAATCTGATATATAAAAATAAGCTGCTCTAGCCTGATCAAAAAAACTTTAGAAAATACAATAATAAAAATAATAATTGAGAGTAAAATATTTAAATTAAATTTTATATCTCTATGCGCGAGAGAGATTATTTTATTATATAGTTTTTGATGAGCTCCGCTAATATTTATCTGTCAGGTTCATTTGTTCCTGATTTACATTGCCCCCTTCAGCGCTGGCAATCAGACGAATCTTTCTCATTATTCTGATTCCGATGCTGTCTGGCGGAAAAGTGAAGGGGAAAATGGTAAGAGGAAGTTAAGTACGCCGTCTGAAAAATATTAATCGCAGGTCGTCGTGATCGTCGTAGGAAAAGATTATCCATGGAACGTCGGAGACGGAGGCATCCGTTCTTAATATTCCTCATAATCGCATTTCATCTCATTTTGAGGATTCCTCCTTACGGACAGAGAACGCTCTTTGTGAATTTTTGATATTAATGGCTCGTTACCGTGATAATCCGTTGGTTCGATTGAATGTCGCCTTCAACGACATGATTTATTATAATATTCATCATCACCTTTCCCAATTTTTTCGAGACAATGCCTAATCATTGTGCAACAAAAGATCGAATAGAATAAAATGACAGAAAGAAGAGGGGGGGGGGGGCGGAGGGGAGTTAATATCAGATGATTAGCACGATTATTTTGAAATATAATGCTATTCGTAGAGATATTTAAAGAAAGCTACACATATATATCTCTAATGTATAAAAAGTACGAGAAAAATGCACGAAAATTATATTGTTTTATTGAGATTATTTAAATATAATTTGATTAATTTAATATCGTTGGATTTGTTTGAGATGACTTAGAAAATTTAAACTAGAAGAAACAATGCGAGATTTTTATAGCCTATTTGAAGTTCGATTTTATGATCATTCGTTTGGAATCCGTCCCGCGTTAGATAAGCGAGTTCGCTCGTGAATTTTACGTTCGCAGAACAATCGTCCACGAAATTTCAGCTTGCATCAGAGTCATTTCATTTTTGAAATTCAGGATAATGCGAGAATCTCTGTGGCGAGTGAACGACGCGACGAATTTGCGCTTGTGGGATGACGATTCTCGAACGGATACGCGATTAAGGATTTCGAGACAATTTGCAATGTTCGTTCTTAGCCAATCCTAGGAAAGAGAAGGGATAAGGTCATCCTGGCGTATCGCGATTTGTGATCTTGGCCGTAGCATTTGTAATCATTCTTACCAGTCGCCTCGTTGATTCCATCATATTTTCATTTCTGTTTCTACAATGTTAATATATGCGCGTCTGCGATACACACGCACATACACACAGATCTATAAATATATGTATATGTGTATATATGCAAAACTAGAAAAGATTATTCGCATCCAGTGTTTGCTTTCTCGTGCGATTCGTGTAGAGTGTGTGCCTTCGGCGAATTATTATTATAACTATACTGATGTATGTATTCAAGCATACAATATAACTGGAATTGTGACTATATATCTCAGCTATTATACGCATGTTTGAAAAATACTTGACGCATAATTTAAAGTTATAGTTTAGGAAAATTTTCTATTGTCCTTTTGAATGAATAACTGATTATAATTGCGTCGTCGTCGATTGCTGAAAGACGTCGAATAATCATGAAATTTAATTTAACATATAATTATTTTAAAACAGATTATTACTCATTCGAATACATAATTCGAAGAATACGAAAAAAAAGGCAACATTTATAATTATAAGTAAGATATAAAAACGCATGATTTTTATGAACGCGATAATTTTTAATTTATTCTCCTATTCTGCGATGCTTAATGAGACAGGTTGTGTTTGCGGAGCTCAACCATGTCAAATCTCATTTAAATCGGCTTTGGAGGTATTTCCAGGCGTAAGCTGCACGTTATTTTCATAATCCGCTTCTCATTTGATGTGAGCAAAAACAGCACTCTGCAGACTCTTATTCAGCGCGAAATGAATTCATCGGGCAAAATTCATCATGTTTGACGAAAAACCAGTATTTTTACTAACGTGTACAAACTGACGAATCACGATGACATTCTTTATCGTAAAAGATTTTTACCAATTTTAATTATATCACATATCTGTAACGAATATTTTAAATATATACACACAAGATCGAGAATATGGACCGATACTATTCTTACATTCCTTTCTATGATCATTTTTTCTGAGATTTATGACTTAACTTGTTCTCGAATAAAAATCGATCGTTCCACGGTGAAATAAACAATACATTTTATTTACTGGCAGTTAACTCTTCGGAAGGCTATACCTCGTTAAAAGCAACGTTTGAAGTTGGCAAACTAAGTTTCCCCGACTTGGCTACGCTTGAGTGCCGTATCAAAAGATTGGAAATTAGCGTCAATTGCACAGTAGTTATTTCCTACAATAAAAACCCATATGAAATGATATCGTACTTTGCGAAAGTAGAAGATAAAATGTTATTAAAATATTATCGATTACTCTAGTAAAAATGACATTCGCTTTTTTTATATAACGCATAATATTTTACGTATACACACACACACACACACGCACATTTTTTTTCATATATTTTCTTAGTTTTGATACTTTTTAACAGGAATCTCTTTAATTTCTTATGATAATCGTAACAATGTCGATATGGTGAAAATTGAGACTATTAGAGAAAATCGTTCTTCGAATCAAATCCGCAATTTTCTTCCTAGAGTACTAGGTTTAAATTGGCTTAGTTTCTTTTATATATGAATTAATTTTTTTCCTATACAAAAAGATTATTCTGAGAAGACATTTTTACATGTGTAGAGAATATGATATGATAATTTTTTAGTAATCAATTTTTATAAATATATAGATATTTAAGTTTATTCTCGTTTAGGTGCAATTATAGATTCTAAGCAGAAAAGATCATTGTTTAAATAAGAGAAAAATATATGTCTAACCACGTATTTAACGACACTGCTATCGATACAACTTGCCAAAACATTCGACGTAGAGAGCCGTGAATATTCAAGAGTCTCCCAAACTAGTGCTCGTTGTCGTCAATTTCATTGAATTTATTCGCCGCATCCCCTTGCTTTGATCCGTAGCCGGAAATTTTGCGGGAAAAGCGGTCTCGTTCGAGTCGATAATGAGCGACTTAAATGAAGAAAAATATTGTCGTCTTTTACGCTGACACCGCAATATCGAACGGCTCTTTGAGAAAGTCGTTATTATAAGATACGTTATTATATTGCCGTATCGACTATCAATTTATTTCCGTGATACCCAATCATCTTTCTCACAATATAAGCAATTTAATGAAGAAAAATTCATATATACAAATTATTATATATAAAGAGTGAACAATATAATTTGATGTCGTATTTCAAAAAAATAAGTTAACGTGCCATTTGTATCATTGATTCCAATTATAATATGCATCCTCGAGTTTGCATCAGTTTATTAATTGATGATGTATACGCTCAGCAGTCAGTATGCGAACATTTTTTTTATTTCGTTATGCGTTTCACTGATGCATGTACGAAAATGGCACAACAAATCACAGAATACTTTGAAATTTTATTTGTGATGCGCGCTGTTAAATATTTTCTCTCTCTATTGTTTTACGGATCAATTTGCATGTTGCAGTAGAACTTCAAGTATCATCCTAAATACCATCAATCAAATGATTGATTATTATTGCTTATTGTTAGTAAAGGAAAAAGTTGACATATATATATATATATAATATATATTTTCTATATATGCTACTTTTTTATTTTTGGAGAAAAAGAGAGAGAATGACAGAGAAAGTATTGAAAACTTATATCATTATTAATTTACTATATATATTAAAAAAAAAAACTTTAAAACATACATTTGTAAAAATTTAAAAAAAATTAGAAAAAATTTAATTTTTTGGATTTTATATTATATAAATATGTTAATTTATATTATACATATATTTTTTAATAGAAGAAAATATTTGAGATAAAAAAAGTTTATGAAAATTTATTTATAATTTTTACAATATATTAATTTATTAATTGTCATAAAGATAATAACGCAATTATATATCTTTTTGTTGTATGAAATTATAATTGTTTCATTATTTGGTGAAACCTAATATTGCATTGTGTTTTTCTCTTTTTCTTCCCGTCTAATTAGGTTACGACAATCGATAATTCCATCATACATATACAATAAGAGGAAAATATTCGAATAGTAGTAGTGTGAGGAAGGGAAGGGGAGGGGAGAATTTGTCTACTTTCATATTGACATTCATGCTGTATCACGATACGCATCATAATACGATGTACGAATAGATCATATATTTACGCGCGCCAGATAAATTTGGTCTACGAGCGTCGTGTACGTTGCTTGCTTCTATAAATTGACCTAATTTTTGCGATTGAAAAGTCACGATCGGCCCATTGGAATATTCACACCATCTAGATTTCAGATTTTTCCTTTCAATCTCGTCTCGTTTCATGGACTTTAATAACACAAATATTATTAGCAATTTTCATATTTTTGCTGTTTTTCTCTATTTTTCAGTCATGCTCACAATTTTCAGATATATTTTGTTGCCAATTCTTAGTTTTTATTAATCTTTAGTTTAGCCGGGTATGATTACATATAACTCATCGTCAATTTACGAGTTTACATATTTATGTCAGAGTTGAATAATAATATTAATGTTATAGCTATGATAATTATATCAGTTTTTGTCAATACAGGAAACGAATCGGTATTAATTAATCTACGAATCAATGATGATAATTCATGTAATATATGAGTTACGATTAATTTATTTATTATGTTTATTTGATATGCGGTATATAGCCGCGATATTATAAACTATTATTTTCCAATGTATAAAAGTTTATACTACATAACATTTGGTGTTTTGAAAAAATAAAAAAAGATGTGATATTTATAACACACGCTTGACAAAAACATTCGAAGAGAAAAGACTCGTAATCAAGTATGGTATAATGTGCATTTAAGGATTAATAAAAAATAAAACTAAATAAAAAATTTTTGTACGTGGCAGCTTTGTCTTTTTGTCATAATTCTATCAGTCTATTTCGCTTTCCTTACAATAGGTAATAGGAGAATAAAGTTCGTCAATATGCACATATACACATACATACGTATCATATAATATATACACATTTATGAAAGTCACACGTACGCATTTCAGCTGCCAATAATTTTCTCCCCTCTTTGCCATAACAATATTTCGAACTCGACAACCAAAGTTCTGAATGGTACATTCAAATCGAGCCATAATCGTCGACAAAGTCACGTCGCATATTTTGACACATGGCAAACTTTCCACTCTTTTTACGCGATTAGTGCCTGAAATGGCGAATAAATAAATTTTATCAGTTTTCGCATCTATGATTACACGGTGTAATTTGAATTCTTCGATTACAATGCATCGCGAACAAGACTCATTGTCGAAAGTTAGAAAAAGTTATAAATTTTCTGTCGTATAATTCTACGATCGGTCGATGTGTACTGATAGAATATTATTTCAAGAAAATTTTAGTTAATATTATTCTTAATTTTATAAAAATATAAAGAATTTTTGTATATTTATATTTTAAGATATTCATATTTTTTGCATAGCCGAATATTTCTAATTGTTACGTGAGAAATTTAATTATATATTTCCTAATGTCATGCGTTATCGTATACCAATGTTGTATATCCAATACATGATATCAGTAATTAGAAATTAACAAAGCGTAGAAAGTTATGCTTATTATATTAGACGTACTTATGGGTTACCCAGTATACCATCTCGTCGTGGTTCAACGAGAATCATTAAGTGTCCCGGCTCCACGAGACGTCCCTTGCGTATCCGGACGGATAATACGCTGCTGGATTGCCATGGTTAACGGACTCTTGTTGATTGAACGTGACTTTTCCTTAATCGAGATGTCTTTTCTTTTCTAATCCGCGAGATTGCGTGAGAAATAGGGAATCTACTTAGACTGCAAAAAAATTCTTGGAAAAACAATGATCGCTGATCGAAAGAGTTTGCCCGAGGAGGAATTTTTTTTGCGCGAGACAAAATTTTATATTTCATAAAGTGAAGTATCTTGCGCAAAATGACAGCATCATCGCGTTCTAGCTCTAAATTGAATCGCCAAACCTTTGTGCGAGATAGATTGTTACATCTCGATAACGTGGTTTTCATACGATATAAACTAATTGGATGGTGTCGCTTATGTTGCAATTCATTTATATGAAACAGCGTGCTTTTATAAACGGAATTAACTATTAAAATTATTGTCGACAAGCCAGAGTTCCCGTTTAACTCGACATATCGCATTTCTCTACAATGACTATATTAATTCGCGATAAACTATTCGTGCGGTAACTAAACGTTAGTATTTGCCTCACTTAGGATAATCCACAACGCAACGTTTTGGTATTGTTAAAGTGAACAATGTGTATTTCATTCCGCAATGGTAATTTGGTCTTGTTCTTCGTTAATAACAGAATCTTAATGTCGCGAATATTTTGTTTTAAATTATTATGATGAAAATTTTGAAAAATAATTCAAGTATTTTGAATCATAGCACCGCATATCTTATGTGCATTTGTTCTCTAAATAGGCAATACAGAGAACAGCTGATACCTGATTTTAATATTGATTCGAAACGAGAAATGAGCTTCATTAAAGATTAATGCTATTATAAAGTACGCTAACCACATAATAATAATTTCGATAAGCTGTACGTACGATTAAAGTGATTTGTTCGGACGAGAGGATTAAGAGAGCCACGCTAATTAATTATCGAATCGCTATTAACGATTTGCGTGTAGTACTTGTATTATCGTACACGCAATTGTGCTCGATCAAGTATTTGTCAAATCATCGTGCTTATGCTCATCGTACGTGTTCTGAACGAGAGATTTCTGAACTGAAGCGCGTTTCATCGAGAGATTTCTAAATTAAACACGTAAAATCGCGACAACTCGTCACTCTTATCCGACCGACGAATGTCGTAAATAAAATTGACAAGCTCGAAAATGTTCAGAAATCTGAATATCCGGACAAATCGTCACTGGAAAAGTTAACGATTCAACAGCGGTTTGACAACCGCAACCCGGCGTTTCTTTCTCAAAACGCATGTCCGTCCATATTTGCGCCCGCAACAAATTCCGCGCAGCGGTTTTATCGATTTCGACGTTATAAGGTTGGTGATTTTTTTTTTTTTTCCCCGGACAAGATCGATAACGCAACGCAGAGAGGCTGCAGGTTCTGCGGCATCCGGAGTTACAAAATGCCGCGCGAAGACGGAAATGAGGATAATCAATGGTAATTGATGCGAGGGGATGGGGGAGGCACAGGCGGTCGGCAGGAGGCTGATAGATAGGAGTAAAGTGGAACGAGGAAAAGGGAGGAAAGACGAAATTGGAAAGCCGGCCTTTAATCCACGTTCCTGCACCAGAAAAACTTTTGGATTTTGTTCCACCTAATTACGTCATTATGCATTTGCGAGCGTGCTTACCGCAGCCGCTATTGTCTCTCTTTTGAATTTCTATGACACACTGTGACAGCGAATATCTGGCATTGTTTCTGTTACTTTGGTAGATACTTTCGCTGTTTCTTGTAATAAGTGCCGTCAGGCTTCATTTAAAATGAAAATTTCCTTCTTAAAATAATATTTTTGACGTATTTTATAAAGGAATGTGAGTGTACGTTTGTAAAACATACGATTTTAAAAACGCGATGAATATTTGGATATTTTTCTCGAAATTTAAAAGAATCTATCATAATTTTTCACGCAATGAAAATGGAACTTTTTATATGTAATTGCGCTTACTGCCGCAATTAATCGAAAATGTTTAATTTTATCTAAAATTCTAATTGTAAAGTCAAATATTCTACAATATACATATATACGTATATGTATGCTATCTATTGATTATTCACGATTCTGTTATTAATTCGTTTTACGTCACTCAATTGTCTCATTAGATTTTTAAAATAATATATATGAACTATATAAGTAATAAACAATTTTGCATAGATCTGATATTTCTCTCTTTTTGATATTCATATGATGTCATAAGAGTGAAGAGTTAAAATTAAATAATAATTAAATACCAAAAATAATAGAGTTTCAGTTACAGCAAAGAATATAATATTTCTAAAATAAAATTATATTTGTAAAAGTTTATTATTACATAGAATTATTTAAACATTCTTTCTTTTCCTTCAAACTTGTATTTTTTTAAATCTTGGCTGACTTAAGAAAGAACTCTTTCCTATTATCTTTGCGTATATATGTCACAATGAATGAAATATCGAACATGATATTGAACCGCGAATCCGTTTTCATTTCTTTCAACATGCACGAGTCGACTATGCATTTTCATTACAGTGTTTAGCGTCAGATATAATGAAAATATTGTCGTGGAAGAAAGCGAAGTGATTTCCGGCTTGTGATTCAGTAGAGGTTTGAGAAAGAGAGAGAAAAAAAGTGGGTAGAGGATTGGTCTCGCGGATGAAAATGCTAAAAGTCGCATCCTCAAAACGAAGTGAAAATACGCATCTTGCGCTTGGCGAATATATAAGTCAATTAAGCTACAAGCATGCATTAGAATCGCGTCGCTTGGAAATAAATATATGTATAATTATTCCTGTTATTAATCGGTATAGTTATCATACGCATTTTCGTAGTCATATATCTATGTTAGAAAGTGTTAGCTCCAGGTTTTGATCCAAATCTAGATTTTTGATGTAGACGATATATGATTGAGTATAAATTTAGTTTGCTTTTTGCATAGGTAAAAATATTTTAAAAAGAATGATCGCTCATCTTCTAAACCTCCTATCTAATTCGCTCATCTTTTAAATTATCTTCCAGATGCGATCCCTTTTTTCAGACTTGAAATAAATCATTATATAAGAGGATTATTAAAAAATTGGTCACTGAAAAATAAGAAATGTATTATATAATGAGAAATCACTCTAATCTTTACTTTTATAAAAAGAGGAAGTTATTTATTATATAAAAAGATGTTATGTATATATATATATATATGTATATGATACGGAATATTTTTTTATATCTAATGTTAAGTAGATCTTATTTTTTTAGCAATATGCTTAAGAAACTTTGGTCAAAGATATATATTAAAGATAAACTCACACATATACGTATAAAAGTTTACATATATGCATGCATAATAACAAATTAAAGACAGGAGGTCCTAGTAAGCCGAAACGCGTTTAATCCTCTGGTTGTAACGAGATTCCAGAAATTTTTTTCTATTCCATATTTCGCAAGTGCTTGCCGCGAAAACAAGGAAAACAAGGTTCGTTTTAATTACACATGCCGTTGTGATCTGATCGGGCTTAATTTACTTGGCGCTCTTACATTTGCATCGCGTAAAATCCTCGGTAATTTGGATCGGTCCGATGCTCATGTGCTCGTATCGTCAGTCTTTGTCACTGAACGATCACAGCGTTTCCTAATTTGCATGTCTATCTCAGAATCAGGTGATGTGTCTACCCTCTCTTGATTTCGTTTATTTTCCGCATCCCGTCGGATCCGCCATCCGAGGGTGCGATGTCGCGGGCACCGGCAATAATATGCAAATGCTTTTTCATGCTTTAAATTACAAATCAAATTCGCCCGTAAAGAAGATTGCACGGCGTCGCGTTAAAAGGTAGAATCATCGTTGTAGTGCGCGCGCGCGATTCTGCGTATAATTATACATGTAGATTAATATTTAAATTTGGCTGTATCGGAAGACAATATTTTTGATCCTGAGTGCATTATAAAATCGGCAATTCGGAGCTCAAGGGCGACATTAATCATTAATCTTCTTTCGTTAGGTTCTTTCGCATTCGCGATAGGGTTATTAGTTAATTCTGTTAAATTTCACTCGTGTGCTTATTTCTTAATTTTATGTGAGAACTTGATTAAAAATTTGACTATTACAGTTTCAACAATTGTACTTTTCACTCTTTAAAATTTTAATTATTTTTATGTACTATAACTTTTGTGAAAAAGATTTACTTGAAGCATTTTTGCGCGAATATTTTTTCGTTATATTTTGTAATAGTTATTTTGCCCGTTCGTTTTTTTACGTTACAAATAATATATATATTTAAATAATTAAGATAATAATTTAGTTTTTTAATATTTTTTATACTAATCATAAATAAAAAATGATATTTTATTATTGTTTGTATTTCGACGTTTATATCGCATAATCAATATTGAATTGTAGTATGTTATATACCAATGCTATATGCTAGAATATCTCTTTAGACATTAAATTGTTAATCAAAATTAAGTAACTAGCATTTACATATTGCATCAAAGATGCATCTATTACTTACGAACTTGTGCCTTTGAATGCAAAGCTGAAGATTAATGATTTGCTAGCAGGCGTTACTCGCCGAATATCTTAATTTGATTGACAAGATTTCTCTTTCGATTTTCCCTTTCTCTCTCTCTCTCTCTCTCTCTCTCTCTCTCTCTCTCTGTATATGTATGTACACGTGCGTGTGCGCGCGTGCTTCGCGTCTTAATCTAACACAATTAACGTTGTTTAATTAGCATAATTTTCGTGTTTGATTCTCACCTTCAGCAGTCTTAGTTTTGATTGTATGATATCGCATTGGCAACTGAGTAGAATGTAAAACACGTTGAAAGTAGTTTAAGATAGGATGCTTTCCATCTACAATATATAAAAAATCAATATAAAAAGAGAAGGATATTTATAAAAAATAAAAATATCTTGAACGGATATTCGTTTTTATTTTTTTATCGGACAGAAGTAATCCATCTTTCAGAATTTTTAGAATTTTTCTATGTGCGTGTTTCTTATGTACAGAGTTAATAGCATAACCGATAAATTTTGCGCTCTATTTATACTTTAATGCTATTTTTAGTTCATACGGTTATGATGCCAACATGATGGATGTGTAACAATGATCCGTTTTATTTAGACATGCGAATGAATACGTTGACACTTCTGCATTCCTTGGCACTATCTGGTAATTTCGATTCTTTGGCAAACTTTTAGCCGGAAATACGATACGCGGGATCGAATGTGCGTTTCTCTAGTTTCGGGTGCCAACCTGCCTGTCTCGAATTTGAATACTTGTCGCATTTCTGTCTACTATCAAAATCTAGGCACGTACTAATTAGTAAAGCTCAGGTTTGTATATTAACGACCACGTAATGTCAACAAGGTTTCACTTTGCCAATCTAATGACGCATTACTTTGACATCGCATGGTTACACGAGCTATGTATTGTATATAATATAAACACTCTCTGTCTCGACGCATGTATATATATTATTTATACTGAGCGGAATAATATATTGCACAGCTGATAGATAATCACGGAGCAAAAAGTGTATAATTGATTTTTCATAGTTTGATACACATTAACATCAAATGTACACTGAAAAAAAAAAAATTGTTAATTTGATCAAATCCGTTCAACTAATTAACATTTTTTCAATTATAATATTTAAGTATTTAAGTCAAATATACATCATGTTAGATTTAATATGTCGTATTTGACTTAAATATATAAATATTTTAATTTAAAAAATGGTAATTAGTTGAACGGATTTAATAAAGTTAACATTTTTTTTTTTTTTAATATAAGTTAAATTTTTTTAGAAAGAATAAGGAATATATACATATATTATATATATTTATATTTCAGAATATATATTCTCTTTGTAATAAAAAAAAAATAGTATTAGAAATATATGAAAATGATTTTTTTTAGAATTATTATACATTTTATAGTAAATATTTGATTTATTATAATAAATTAACATAAAAGAAATCTAACGATTAAAAAAAAAATGTTCTTTTATCGAGGATAAAGAATTTTTTCCGAAGATTAATATGATTGGATTAATTATAATTTTTTATTGCGGTTTTATAATCATCAGTTTAATTGCTCTTTACTCAGCATTTTCATATTTCAACATTTATTCAGTGGTTGGAAGTTTCTTTAATTTTTTTTTTCATTAATTTTACGCGATTTACGATTCTTCCTCGTATTTTTGAGTCCGCTGTCCGACGAGCCCGTTATACGTATGCATATATCCGTATGCATATTTATACAAACGTAATCCTTTCCGCTTATTTGAATATCGCGTGCGGAGATATAATTATTTAAACGCATGCCGTGATTTATTCGCTTGGGATTTGGAAGGTATTGGTTTTTTTCTTTTTCTTTTTTTTTTTTCTTTATTGACGAAGAATATCCGGATCGATAGGTTGGCGAATTTCATCGCTCATATCGTTGTCCCACACATACGCGTGATTGTGTTAACGCGTACATAGATTTCTAGATAGATTCGCTATTAAAATTTCAACCGTGTGCCAACCGCCACATTCTCGCGTCCTCCCTTTCTGCTTCCCCTAACGTAACGTCATAACACCTCTACTGCTGCGCAGTGGTGCGTTGAATTAACATTTCAACGGGGATAGTCACGCGCCGTCATGATAAAACGGACGCGTTATTGCTTTACTGAATAAACATCGCGCCATTCCAAAATTCGCGTGGCGGCTGCAAATGTACGTGGAGCATACAGAGTGTCTCGGAAATAGCGATTTCCATCTTGATACGGCAAATTCTTTGATTCACTATTTTTTTCGAAACAAAAACAGCTCTTGAATCGTAATAAATCATTGAAAATGAAATATGTAAAAAAAATGCTGAGAAAAGAAAATCGCGGCTTGTTCATTTGTCTGCCCCCCCCCCCTCTCTCTCTCTTTTTCTCTCTCGTTCAAATAAATTTAACATTTTTAGAATTTATTATTCCCAAATTTAAATTTTTAAAATATTTATATAACGTAAATAAAAATAATAAATGATTAATGTCTGATTTTCTTTTATATTACGTTATATATGATGACGTATGCCTCTCTCGAGAAATAATACACATTTTGTTATTTTTAAAAATTTATATATATATATATACGTTGTTTGTTATTTACACATTGTTAATATGTTGTAATAATAATAAAAAAATTTATAAGTTAAAAAAATTTTTTGAAGAATGTAATGAGAAAGAGAGAGGGAGACACAAGAGATCATCATACATATAAACCTGAAAGTCTATTATTTGCATATTTAAAGTATAATCCCAAACGTAAAAATTTAAAAGTTGAATTGGATTATATGCCAGAAGCTTATTAGCACCATAAAGATAATAATGCATTGTGTAATTTGGTTATTTTTAGCCTAAAAATAATTTTAAACATACGTATATGTGCACACGTATATATAATATAATTCTACAAGATAGAATTGTATAAAAGCTTATTAAAATATTATTAAATGAAACATATCCTCGGCGCGTTTCTTTCGATCGTATCGCAACGAGGATAACTTCGGTGGTTGAATTTTAAAGTGCGATGTTGATAATTAGTTATCCGAAAGTCTTTAGACGTAGTATAGAGACTAGCGATTGGACATAGATCGATGGTTGAGCCGCTTATAGTTGCCCGTAATGTTAACTTTATCGTCTCTTCGTAGTTCCTTCGCGCAAGGTAATGAATTTCGCATTACCGGGGGCTCTGCGTTAGCTCGGACGACGGCTGAGACAGAACTTTATTAACGGTTACGCGGATTTACGGTCCACGGAGAAGAGCTATCGCGCCTTAAAATGCTCGCCCGGTTTGCAGGTAGGAGCGTTGACTCTGATGAGCAACGGGGGTGTCTCGAATAGACACACACACACACACATGTAAAATATTCTAAAAAATTCAATTACTGAATCATCATTATATAAGAATATAAATATTAAATCTTCAGGTGAAACAAAATTTTTTTGTCTATTAGAGGATTAAACGTGGAAAGTTGAAAATAGATTTATCGTCTTTTTTCTAAATAAAGAAATGACATAGAGTTTGATGTTATCTCCGTTTTTATTAATTAATAATTAATTTCAATTTTTGCTAAGAGATAATGCATATTTCAATTTTCTGAAGATATATATATATATATATATATATATATATATATATATATACATATCTTTTTTTAATTATATTTATACCTGTATTATATATTTCTTACGATAGTAACACATGACGTAACGTTTCTTGAAACATTGTCTGTATCATTGCCTCGTCGATTGAAGTTCTTAGATGATATGTCTCGAAAGCATGTTTATTTGCCGGTGATAAAGCCAGTTTTATATCTCATTTTTTCGTAAATTACTCGCAGAGAAAACTTCAAATATAATATTGCTTTCTCATAGAGGAAACTTTATTTTGATGTACTGCGATAAAGCAAATGAAATTTTTTATCAGATAAATAGATAGAGAAGATATTACAATTTTTTGTTAATTTCTGTTATTTGTTATTTATTTATTTATTTATTTTATTTCTAAAGGTAAATTACTGCTGATCAGATATGAACGGGGTAATCTAGAAAGAAAGAAAAAAAAAAACATTCAAATAAACTTGCTAAAAGATTAAAAATCTATGAAATCACAGCGACAGTGTCGCTGAAAATGGGGAACAGGAACGTAAATTACTGATCGTCCGCTAGTTATCTTGTGATGCGACATTAGACTTAAATGTGCGAACGTCCTCTCTGCGTTCCTACTTCCTGCTCGGTATCTTCTCTCGGAAACGAAGTCAGTTGGCGAATAAGGGTTAATAATTCCTTCTCACGCACGTGCTGCCACATAATTGCGTACTTCTGGTGGAAGAACCGGCCCCACAGGCATCCCGTTGAATTTAATTCCGCGACGCCGATGACGCATAATTTTAGACAAATTGAAAAGGAAGTTTGCAACCGTTTTTCGCACCGGTTATCAAGATAGAAAACTGTCGTCGATTAGCGACATTCTTTCTTTTCAACGGAAATATATAGAGTTTTTATCTGATTTTTAAATTTGATAATGTATTTTCTATTTTTCTCTTTTTGAAGTGTCCCGTTCTAAATAGCATGCAATATCTGCAATTAATCGTTAATCTAATTTCTAGAACGGACATTGGAATATTATTATAATATCTAACATATATACATCAAATTGTAAAAAAATTATAAGTGTCGCTTGATTTAAGATATGATATCTTTTAAATGTCACGGTATTCGGGGATCATCGTGTAAATTTATTCTTCAGAGATTGAGAAACATTTAGCAAACCAGATCGGATATGTAGATTTATATTTATGGCAGGCAATATAAATTTTTTCATTATTGAGATTTCATTTTACGACTCGTTTTTATGACAAGATATAACACAGATCAATCGTAAACAAAGAGAATAGCGGGGCTCTTATTACGTGTGCTGCTTGAGAATCGCATGCGTGTATTATTTATTTTCTAAAGGAATATAAAAATATATAAAAAGTACTATTTCTCTCTTTTTCTCTTTCTATCTCTCGCAATCTATTTAATCTTTCTCAATATTTACTATCGCTTTAATTTTATAATTGAATGTTAGTGTATTAGTATCGATTAGTATTATGAGAAATTAAATTCGCACATAATTTCTTCCAGAGAAATTAATAAAATATTTTGGCAAATTGTAAAACTTTTGATAAGCTAAAGATTTCTTAAATTATCTGTCGTATGCTTGTCATAAAAAGGTGAACTATACATTTTACTTATTCTAGTTATAAAAGCAACATAATAAGTTTGAGAAAGCACTTTACGATCGGTCAGTAGAATCGCGCGATTCGGTTGCCGTCCGTATTTACTTCGCCATTTAAGTTCGTCGACGTGCCACGATCGTCAATACGATACGGTTCCTAAAAGAACAACGTTAGTACGCTGCACGAGACCTGTATAGCTTAATCTATAAAAGCTTCGAAAATATAAAGACATTTCTAAGATACTACCGCGCGTTGTAAAATAAGAATACATAAAACGAAAATGTCGGAATAAATATTGATAGAAATAATAGATCTATATTGATAGATGATATTTTTCATTAACTTATTAAAAAAAAAAACTTAAAATTTTTATTATCTATATCTGTTTTTAATTTAAGTTGTTAAATTTTATTTAGTAATTTTTTATAACGTATATCATATATATGTGTATGTGTGAGAAAGAGAGAGAGATTGCTAACATGTTTGATTCACGCATGCAATGCAAGAATAGGATTTTTGAGCAGACAATGATAGATTAAATCTGTCAGATCGCTTCAATTCGATCGGCAGAAGTGAAATTGTGACACTTTGTATGACGTGAGAGACTGCATTGGATTTTTTTAGTCACTTTTGTAAAGTTCATCTGGTATATAAGTTATTTTCCTTTCGTCTTTGTACTGTATTTTTAAAATGTTTTCCTTTCTTTTTCGCGCTTTTTCGCTTCACCGCTTTAAAGAAAATTGCCAAATAAGATTTAATTAAGCGGATGTTCAATCTGGAATGATTATTGACGCGAAACCGGCGGATCGATATTAATACAATTTCGTGAAAACATCTTTCACGAGACAAAGTTCTACTACCATAAGTTGTTGATATTTAACTGTCGACTAAACTTTTGAAAATTCACTTTTCTTTTCGTAACTATCGAAACACTCTTTCCTATATTGAATAAAAGCTCTGGAAGAATTTTCAGCAACAGATTTTTTGATGTACCGTGTAATCCAGGTCAGTCGAAACAAATGATAATGCTAAAAAAATAACAAATAAACTAAATAGATTCAAATTAATTTAATTGTTCTATTTTTAATATAATATAATTTTAATTTGTTATTTATTAGAAATTTTTCCGAAGTTTTATTTTATGTGTTTTTTCTTTATCTTCAATAAAATTTATATTTTTACATAAATTTAAATTTTAAATAAATTCTGAAATATTTAATATTTTTATATTTTTATTTACTTTTGAAATTATAGTTTTAACTTAATATTATATATAGAAATAAATATATAAATAATATAAATTTATGAAATTATATACGTATTATATAGAAATATTTTTTGAGCAGATATATGTATATACACATGTTATAAGAACGATAAAATTAAAAAAAAAAAAAAATAAAAATTATTTGTTCTTAGGAAAGCAAAAGGAAAATATTAAAGCGATGTCCGTATGAGTTGGCTAATTGCCATATCAAAAATCATTGTAAGTAATACGAGTAATATCATAGACTCAAACATCGCTAATTCTATTATGCCGTTATCGACTTTATCGGAAACGAGTTCGAAGCGTTTATGGAAACTAAATGGATTTGATGAAGTGCGATCGCACGAACGAGTTACTTGGTTTTCATGACTCGTAATAAATGTGATCATTCAAGATGTTCGTTTTATTTTTTTTTATGTCACTTTTCCTGCTATTAATTGTTTGCGATTTCTGCTTGCAAGTTACTCGATATATCTGAGAGTCTAAAAAAACAATAAAAAAGAACAGATTCAAATGCAGTGATAAAAGTATGTAAACAATGAATGCTGTTTTAAGAAATGCGGAAATGAGAGAAAAGGACCTTGGATCACAAGTTTGTATAGAATTTATTGCGGTTTTGTGTGTGTGTGAATCCGCATTCAAAGCTGCACATTCAAATAGAAATTATTATTCTTTTATTCTAACTTTGAATCTGCATCTGGTACCCCTTTGTGAATTTATCGGCTATTTATTTATTTTATTTCCATTTTTCGACCCAAAATTTTGTTACGAATTTTGATTACATCTTAAACGGATCGAGATACATTAATAATTGATAATCCCGGAGGTTATAGGAAATAAAACAATGTTTGGACATTTTAAATCATATTTTATTATATTATATGTAATATCTCTGTTTATTTAAAACTGTTATATTATTAAATAACATATAAATAATATGTAATATCTCGTATATATTTCTAAAATCTTTTTCAAATTATTATTAGCGAAAATACATTGTAGAGTTTTAAAATTATAAATTACAATTTTTTCTAAAAAATGTATAAAAAAAGATAGTGTTTTTTGTTTACGATTTTTAATGAAATAATGGTTACAACGATGTAGCGACCACGCTTAAAATCGGAAGCGGGATCAAACGTTGTCGAACACGACCATCGAGGATCAACAAATCCTTTCGCGGCTTACCGTAGCTTACGACTTTAGACCGTCGTATTAATCTCAAACAACTATAGCTAGCGCGCCTCAGAGACGGCATGAATATGTATGCGCGCCAATATACCTTTCTTCTTCCCTCTAGGCAGATTCTCTGTCCAATGGCAAATCGTGAGTGGCCGTGACTGCTGCTTCCGAACCAGAGCAGTAGGATCAACCGGCTAAATTGCAGACATCGACTGCGCTGATTAGGTGGAATTTGGTCGAAGTGATCAACTCCACGTATCCCGCAAATGTTGATCGCGTTAAAACTAGTTTGATTGTCTCGTCGTCCAAGTATGCTTAAACTTTGGACAACCGGAAATTTTAATCTTGGTCATTTGTATCGCTATTGCGAATTAAATATTGTTAAGTTTATCGCATATCGAATGGCGTGACGAAATATTAAGATACAAAATCCGAGAAGCATGATTGTACGTTACATGTTATATGGTTGAGATGGCTCGAATAATAGCGTATTTTCAATATGAAAATTCTTTTATTATATTTTTTGTTATTTTTAGACTCTTGACAATTTTTATGGATTTATCGACGTAATATTTAAAAATTTATTATATTATATTAATTTGGAATTGATGCCAAATTTTATATAAGATTTCTTAATATTTAAAATTTTTTTAAAATAGATATATATATTTCTGCTTTTTGTATATTTAAAAATTTTTCATTTCTGCTAGTTCGCATAAAATGCCTTAAATGAATCTAAAAGATAGATCTGCAGACATCAAACTGTTGTTTCGAATGGAAAAAAAAGGTCAACTGACTGCGCTAAAATTCGCTGAGATAAGTTTCGCTATCATGACGTTGATGGCTGACGGTTCCGTCTGAAACTCACAATATCGATAAACGCGGTAACGCGTTTCATTGTCAACGCGACTATTTCGACTTTTGTCCTATCGCGCTTTCTTCGTAGCTTTCTCGCTATGAAAACGCCCTTGACGTATTTTCTTCATATCACTGTCGATATTTCGCGTCGTTATTGTCTTACATACTCATTGATATCTCTTATAGTTTGGTAAAATCATTCAAGATGATAAAGTCACATTGATAAATCATGATTGAGAATAATAAATTTAAGTATGCTAAAATTAAATAATCGATAAAAAGATTTTCTTTAATAATATATAATGAATTCTTTTTGTAAAACAATCATTTTTTATCTAGTGTCGCGTTAGAGCTAGAGTTGAAAAGCGCGAGAGTGTAAAAAATTGTGCATTAAAACGTTCCAACTACAGTGAAATGGAATACCCTTTCATCGCGTTCTATCTGACTGAGAACATTATGCCTTAATAAAAGAGGTGGATGTTATGTACTTTAGATGCTCGGCAGTCACGCTACACGCTACTAAACAATTCTATTTCGTTCAATCACAAAGCAGTAAATCCTGAAACAGCCTTCCCATCAGGTTGCATAATTCAGGATCGATTTCCTGTCGTGGGATGACTGGCATTAGCCACGGAACATAATTCACGGGCACTCCCCTACCAGAATCACCGCTAGTCAGACACTTCAGCTCAGATTTCTCTCTATATCTATCGGATGCCTAATAACCTCGCAAGCAGTAAATGTCGATCATTGTTTCGAATTTCGTTGATCGTGTCACTAGAAATGTCTGTCGATCTGTCAAGTTATCATTTACATTTATCACATTTAATTGATACAATTATATCGATAATTATGTTAACGTTCTATATTTGATCAAGAATATAATATGACTGATATTAAAACTATATAAAATTCATTTTTTCTTATGAAGTTTTTTTTCTTATAGTTTTTAAATATGTATATATGTATGTACATATATAATATTAAATATTATTTAAATAATTTTGTATATTATAATTTTGTAATTTATTATATTAAATTATATATAAAATAACTATTTAATATTATATACAAAATTATAATATTAAATTATATATATAATTATTTGGAAGAAGGAAAGAAAAAAAGGAAGAAGCTTTGCACATTTTCGAAAAATCACTTTGTCAGAAAGGTGAGAAGGGCACAAGCTGGTGGGGTATTCACATTTTCCGCTCGATTTCTTTGCGGTTTGTCGATTCTGTCTCCTCTCGCGGAAGAAACATGGCACACACATTTGGCGGACTTTTAAGAATTCGTTCAACATCTTTTTAATAAGTCTTCTAAACGCCTCGGTTACAGGAACGACGATGGTTTGCGTTTGGCAAAAGTTCAAAATGAGGACCGTGCTGTTAATGGCGCAAATACTGTGGCAGCGTATGAATAATGGGCCCAAGTTTTCTCGGTACGCCTCGGAACAAACGTAAATGTAAAAAGATGCGCGTTGTTTCATAAGGATGCCGCCTGTCGGCTCTCGGAAAAAATACGCTCGTTTAGAAGTTATAGTATTCTTAGGACTCGGAACGAGATTCGATGTGAATGATGCGTTCAGAAAGAAGGAGTTTTATAATGCAATAGAAAAACTTATACATATTGAAGATATAAAATCTACGACGTGTCTTTATGATGATAAATAATGGTATCGTGTATAATTTATACTGCATTTCTTAACTATATATGTATATTGTATTATTCTCTATGAGAATACGTTCAATATAACAAATTTAATGTATGAATTCTCGTAATAATGAGATAATATTATGAGAAATTTTAATTATCGGGTAGATGAATAACATAACGAGATAACTGATCTCTCTCGAATCTAGTTAATAACGAAGAAATTTTATCAGTTTTGTTTATCTTGAAGGGAAATGAAGTGGATTGAATTATCGTGGAACGATAAAAGCGCGTGCTTTCCTGCTATCGATATTTTTTAGCGCGATTTCGATATTTGACGTTGCAAATATTCTCCCCGCGATCGAACGTTACTATATCTTTATCTCAGATGTTTTACAATGTCAGGAATAAAGCCAGCCAATATATACTCGGATAATTTCGGAGCTGGATGTATATTGGCTGCCGTCTAGCGTAGAATCCACCTCGTCTTTATGCATTGTCTTTCGTGTAGATTGTAATACTAGAATTCCGCCACCTTCGCCGGATTTTGTCGGAATTTTCTCTCGCCGCTCTATATCTCTTTCTTCGCAGTTTATCGTTTGCCGTGTTCCTCGGCTGATATCTCCTCCGTAAAGTGACTCTCAAAGCATTCCTTCCTTCGCCTCTACTCATCTCGCCCGCCGCTTCGTCTATCCAGCTCGGCTCGGCGGGCGTTCGAACGAGGGCTTTGATCGCCTCTAGAATTCCTTCTTGTTCGCAAGCTCTTTAGCTCGCTAACAGTGTCGGTTGGTCGGTCAATCGGTCGGTTGCCGCTCTTCGTTCTCCGCATCAGTTCTTAATACATTCCAGCCGGAAAAGGCGCGACGCGCTTCCCTCGCGTTTGCCTTGATCTTCCTCTCAAAGTTACACGCTAGGTTTATCTAGCGCGTTTCATCTTCATGTACACCTGGTGGGTATCAAGCTACCGAGGGTATCTTCACTTGTAGAGGACAAAGACTTTTGACTCCGAAGAGCATCTCGATGATAAAGATTAGCGTTGCATTTACGTGCCACTATTCATAACGGAGAATTTTTCGTACGTAGAGACGTGATAAGTTGTCGCGATTGTTTCTCAAAATGGAATTTGTTTTTTCTTTCATTTATAGTCGACACAAAAATTTTCCCGCGCGCATGTAATTTCTTTCGCGCGCAGTCGCTGCCGTTGAGCCACGACCTGATTTCATGCTCGCATCTAGGGTCGTGCACTTTAACCTACTTGTGACGAAGCGAGTTACATCGCAACACACTTTTTCTTCATTCGACAATCGCGCTATGACAGTCAACTAACAAACATAGATAGTACTCCTTTGATCCTTGAGCAGCGATTTTAATACGTCTATATGTGTGTCATGGAAACAGAATAAACGCGTTATCTCTTTCTACGGCTATCTAATATAATCATAATAATGCATTCGGCCATATCAAGCGTGAAGGAGACATAAAACGGTCCATTCTAAAATATAATATTCTAAAATCGCACGATCGGCGGGCACACAATGTCGAAATTTCATCTTACGATTATGATCGCGGCGTCTGTGGGGATTATTCCGCCCTAGCTGATACGAATCGTTTTGATCGATTTGATTCTCTCGCGATCTGAGCTTGTAAGCGTTCTGTGGAAGAAAAGCAAAAGACACGATTAGATTGTATAGCTTAGCAAAAGATGTAAGCGCTATTTTTGCAGAATTTGTATCACGAAAAGAACCTTGGTATCGTCCACTTTTTCACGTATGTATAAGCATCTTGATGGATCTTTGCGCTTGAACTAGGCGACTGCCCCCGGGGTCGCGTATGCGCGAAACTCGAATTGGGTAACCGCTTCATACATAAATGACAAAGGCTTCGCAAATCAAAAGCTCTACGCACGACGTCGATAAACAGCGACGATGTCTGGGAATTTTAATGTCTTATATATTATAGAAAATCGCAAATTTTTAAGAGTTTCTAAAAATGTATTTATTTTCCTTTTTAATGCATTATTTATTTTATAAATTTTGAAAAGTGATTTTTAATCAACTGTATTTTATTTTTGTTTATTTATATCACATATATTTAAGCATATTAGCCCATCGGCTTCCTATATACAGGATGTCCGGTAATAATCGAATCATCTTTCGTGTGCAGATAGAGTGGATTAAACCGAGTAGGAAAATCCTCTACCGTTTCGCGATTTTTGAAATGATTGATGAAAAATTTAAAAAAATTAACCAATCTGTACGATTATAATGGTTATATGGTTATTAGGTGCAATGCATATAATTAAATGCTTGATTATTAATCTCAATGCTTTGTCGCAAGCAATCTAGCAATCGTCGTGTAACTTCAGGCTATTTTTTCTGTTTCGTCACTTATACTTGCACGGATAGATTGACTTTTTAAAATTAATTTCTCATTAATTGTCACGAAAATCGCAAAATGGCATAGGAATTTCCTACTCACGGTTTAACTCACGATTTAATTCCATTTGCATAAGAAAAGTGATGCGATTATTACCGGATATCCTGTATAGAACATGAGTTTTGATATTCCCATACCTAATGGCCAAATAAACGATCGATACATGTCTCGATAAGCGAATCGGAAACGTACAGCAGCGGCTCGACGGCTGTCTGCTACTATCGATATACGTGTGCCCGGATTTAACATCGGGCCCCCGAACGACCGAAATTCGTTCTTGCTGGACCCGGCATTGGTTGGGATTTCTGTTGCGCAATATATCAACCTTTATTATGTCGGCACCGAATGTCCATCGGTTATTTCAGCATCTCGGCTGATGTGTTGGTGCTCATGAAAAATTTTATCTCCGCGCGTCGCATTTCACGTTTTTCCGTTCTGCACATTTCGATCGAACGTCTCTATTTTCGCACAGGTATGAAATTATAAATCGAATCATATATCAATGATGGGTAGCGGTATATGATTTCGTATTGATGGCGGAATTACATTTATTAATCTTTATGCGAAATGCGTTCATTACATAGAACGCGTCTCGATCATTAAAGCAAGCGTGCACTTTCTCATAAATTTTTCATGAATATAAAATGAGATAAAAAGAACAAAACCTAATAATAGGGGTTACAGCATTTTTTTTTAGCAAATTAAATTACTTGGATAAAATTACAAAAATAGTCTGAAATTAGAAAATTGTAATATTTTTATTGCCGAGAAAAAGGATTTTAATTAAGTTTAAAATTCATTTTTTCGCTATTAACTTTCACGTGTATTTTGCATATTTATATCATTATTAACATAACTTTTAATAGTAATTATTAAATTTGTTTGTTATTTTTTTATTTCAATATTTTGGTATAACTTGTTAATTCTAAAGACATTTTCAGTCTTTTCTTTCACTCGGTTATCTTAATACAATTGATCCCCTAAAACTCTGAATCTTATTAGCCATTTTCCCATCTCGTGTATTTACGCGCGACGTCGAAATTTGTGGTATTCGTGATTTAGGAAGCGCCGTCGATCAATCGCGTACCTTAATTTACTCAAAAGAACCATATAGGTACCATATCAATGTTGGTTGGTTTTCTTCGCTTCGTCATCGTCGTCGTCTTCCTCGCATTAGACGTGTGCACGAATGATCGTAAGCGGATTGTGCACACAGAAGCGAGATGAAGTCTCCTTTAACTGTCGTTCCTCAGGGTAACCCGTTTAATTTCCTGAGTTAATGCGCGACTGATTGTCTGCCGCGAGCAACGCGCGCAATCGCGATTACAACCGCGATTTGCCATAATGTATTTCGCAGACATCGAGTCTCTCTGTAATAAAACATAGCGGGCGTCCTTTAATTTAGTCGCTGTCATCATAAGTGCGGCCAATCTGAGTAAAGAATTTTTTTTTGAAGGAATTAAAATAACATTATATTTTATATCCATTCGCATGTCTAAGCCGATCTTGTAATTCGAGGAAAGAGCAAACATTACGTGAAAATATTAAAATAAAATTGGCTAACAAATTTGATCATATTATTTTTATATTTATATCATCAAGAAATATAAAGATAGTAGAATGTATAAAGATACATGGATCGATTCTCTGCAGGCGTATATGCAGCTTTATGCTTGGATCATCTCGCGTCGCGTCTTGATAACGAATACCCGTTTGACGTGCTCGGCCGACGACTACTGCTTATCATTGGCACTCAAGCAGGACTTGCGTTCTGCGAGATAATCGCGCGAATGATTATTCATGTCGTAACGTCACCGCGAAGCTACTATTTACGGTGCAGCGATAGTGATCGGTGGACCGTGGGCTGGTATGTTTTATGCAAGCGATTGATTTTAGCTTTGCGTTATGAAACAACCATATTGGGAAGTCTAAGGGAGAATGATGGAAAGGGCGAGTCTATTGTGAGGTTGGGACAAGGATAAAAGAGAGGCACTGGATTCGAAAATTCTTTGAAAAAAATACATGAAAATTCCTACTGTTTTAAAGTCGATAGTATTCTCGTTCTTCGATATTTTCATTTATATCCGCGTTCTATAAATCATCGAATTCGTAATTTACTTATTTTAACAATGATATATTCGAACTCAGATATTGTTCTATATTTGATATATGTCGATAATTGTGCAAATTGTGGAAGATCTTGTTAACGATAAGCATTTATTATCTTAAGATATTTTTGAATATCGATATGATGATATATCTGTGTTACTTTAAAGGGATATCGAAATATTTGACGACCATTTAACAACATTAACGTAACGAAATAAAAATACGAGTTTCTTCTCATAAAAAATGAGTTGACGTATATTGGTATATATATATATAAACAATTTTCTTTTTTTTTGATCTGAAATCAGCTTAGGAAAGTTTACGCGTAACTTTTTCACTGTACATACATAATTAGATGCTCGCTCCGATAACAAGCTCTCATTGTTTTTACTAATGCTAAAGACTAAGATAATTAATACGATACGTATAACGAGCCCCGAGTTGCACGACGAATGGTATCTGACTTTTACGGTGATAGTCCTGGTTGGCCGGCGGCCAAATTTAACTGGGGTAAGAAGCGGGTTCTGCGTCACCTCCGCGGTCTCAGAACTCTTCTCTTGACGACATCTGCACGTTTCGCTTTTCGCCCCCAGAGATCTAACACGGCAGGCTATTGTGTCTACGTCATCTCTTTGCAAGCGTTCGACGAGAGGAAAATACAAAAACGAGTGTATTCGGTCGACCGTATCGAACCGTACTGATATATAAAGATTGCAATAACACATTTTATGCGATTAGATCTGAAAAATAATGTATAACATATATGTATGTATGTTGAGTTTATTATATATGTTACAATAATTTATATAAAAATGTATAATATATATTATATAATACGTATAAAAAATTATTAAATATTATATATACTTGTATAAAGATTATAGAACACAAAGCATAGGAGAAATTATTATAATTGTCGTCTAAAATTAAAACTATATAATAAAGATAATGTATTTAAATATAACTTTTAAATTGTTTTAAAAAATTAAAGCTTACAAAATCTTTCATTGCGTAAAATATTAAATCTAAATCATTTTTCTGAAATTATAATTAAATTATAATTAAATTAAGAATATAAACGAGAAACGTACAAAAATTTCGTTTAAGCAGCGAATTTATTTTAGCGCAATTTTTATTATTCGTCGATAAGATATCTTTTTATGAGATCGCGAGAACATATTTCGAGAATAGGCAAGATGTGCCGGCATGTGTAAAGCACCGCTCTAGCTTTCCATACGCTTTCAATGAAACGAAAAGCTTACCGATAGTTTTCGCGACGCATTTCTAGTTTTCTGGGATTACCGAACTTGAAGAGAAGACGGAAGCTTCACCATTAATTAGTCAGTCGTCGGTGCGATGTTTGTGCGCCTATCTGCCGACGGCTTCGTTGGGATTTGCACTTGAATGCCCATGAATAATCATACGAGGGCATGATCGATCGCTCGTGAATCAAACACGACGACGGCTTCCGTCGTCGTTCCGATTCATCGCCGATTTGACATGACAACGTCTCTGTTCATGATGGTACATCGATCCTTTCGTCACGTGCGTTGTAAAGGGTAGGAACGCATCATTGTCCTCGTATTTTCAATTTCGTCGTTACATCTATGATCTACATCCCTTGTGGCTGATATAACGTCTACGTCTTATTTCAGTTTCAATAATTGAAGCGCACAAAATTTAAATTTACATATTGTATTAAGTTAAAGTAAAAAATTCAATTACTAGCCCTCGACAATAATAGAATAATTGACAGAGCGCAAAGATTCAATAAAATGATTGTTTAATGAAACTATTAATAACTATTATAAACTTATATTACAAAGATAAAAAAAATTGTGATTATTCATACTGCTCATTCATATCATCCTTTTATATTTATCTCAAAAAAAGCTTTTTAAAAATATTAATTAAAAATTTATTTAATTTAATTTTGAATTATTAATTTTGCCGTTGGAAGATAATCGTGTTATTACCAAATGGTCTTAAGTATTCCATTCGATTTTTTAATAATTGTATCACTTATCATTGAACACTGTATTTAATGCCTTTTTTTTTCCTCCCCCCCCAAAAGAATGTCACTTAAGTTATTTTATACATTATACCCCGAGAACACCTCGTTACGTGACAAAGTTCCGAGTCGGAATTGTTCTGTTACTTATTTTACAGCCTGCCACGCATATTCGTTCGTTCTTTTCTCACGTCACACGAACGAAAAGTCGGCGAGAGCCCCAGCAAATTGAATTACTTCGCGTTTACTCAGGCGTCTCGGCAAACTTGTCGAGGAGGGGGTGAAAGTCTTTCTTCGTTCTACGTGAGTTTTCTCGTTCGCGCGTCCCTTTGCCGTCTGGAGTCACGGCATTTTTAATGATCACGAGGCAGAACGAAGGTAAACTGTGCAATCCGCACCAACTATATATTGTGGACGTGCGATATACCTTTATAAATTACCGAAGGTTTCCTCTTCTCCATCGGCTTTGCCCGTATTTTACGATATGATTAGTGTAATGTGATGTTGATTCTGCTTAATTCCAGAAACTCGCGTGCCCGTTTGTTTAATGAGCGATCAGAATTAATCGACGCTTGAATGTTCTAATCGGGTTAATTGAAAGATAGTCCCGCTGTCAAATAACAAAGGGGTGTACGTTTCGTCGATTGAAATTGGAAATTGGAAATTCCTCTGATCCTTCATTTACTTTAACGCGCGGTAACACAAAGAGCTTTAAAATATAAAATATACATTCTAACTCTTTTTTTTCTGTGCATTCGTGTAAAACATTTTATGTTAATTTTACAGAATCTTTTTACAAATGGCTTTTTTTTTTTTTTTTTTTTTTTAGAAATAAAGTATTGCTAATTAAATGTCTTCAAAGTAATAATTATTTTTATTTAGTATTTAAAATTCGGGACATAGTTGACGCCTTCAAAAATAATGTTATAATGTTCGATCTTCTCTTAATGTTCATTTAAAAATTGAAAATTGAGTTTGAATATTTATTTTAAAAAATATAAATTTAACGTGCCTCTGAAATTTTGTGAAGTTTGGTCAATTGATTTGAAAAATCGGTAATACATATGCAAGTATATTTGGAAGCGTCAAATATAACATCGGGAGAAATACTCGATTTTCATGTCAGATCTTTCAGAAAATGTTGCGGATTGCGAGATAGAACGAGCGAGTCGCTCGTTCTATCAGCTATGTATGCCAATCGCGCGGGATTCGAAATATCGACGTCGACCGAACTTCTTGACAATGTAGATCGGCGAGCGAAAATGGAAAATTTTTAAAGATCGCGATGCGTAGATGCCTGAGTTGACGTCTTGTATCGGAGCGTCGTCGGAATGTGACCCGAATCTCGAAACGCACTTGACACACTTCCGTCGTCAATCCAGGCGTCTCGTCGCCTTTACGCGAACTTCATCGAGCCGATCTTTCCCGCGAGATGGGAACATGA
This sequence comes from Polyergus mexicanus, assembly GCF_030449975.1. Classification (NCBI taxonomy): domain Eukaryota; kingdom Metazoa; phylum Arthropoda; class Insecta; order Hymenoptera; family Formicidae; genus Polyergus; species Polyergus mexicanus. The sequence continues at coordinate 4,219,361 of NW_027223323.1, forward strand.
ACGAAGTGGTTTCATCTTTGGAAAATTCATAAACTCAAAATGTCGAAAATGCCGCAATCGGATATTTACTGTCAACTGTCGCGGATGCTTCAGCCACGACATCGAAATACAATACGAAAATGCGAGGGTATACGTCTAGAGAAGCACAAAAGATCACAGACGAATCCGTGTTGTCGATCGAAAGAATTTTTCTCTGAATCTTACACAAACGTACCACATACAATTGATAACGATATGTTCTCGATAGCATCAATATAGATGAATAGGTCTTCTAGAAGGAATATTCTTGGAGGGTTGGCATCAACCCTCGATCGAACAACAAGATTTATTATTGCCGAGAACCGATGCTTCAGTCGGAACGATATCGAGTGTTAATGATAAACGAAAAAAGGAAAATGGGGAGAAATGAATGGGTGAAGATAAAATGATACGACTTTGTGTATGAAGATTCTGATAGAGAAGAAAACAGGGAATATCGCGGCGGAAATAGCCGAGGAAGCGAGGTTACGCGCGATTATGGTCGAACAAGTATACTCTACGAACTGCATAGCGGCGCCGCTCGTTCGTCATTGTTACGGCTTAATTAAGAAGCGCCGTGATCCTTGGAAATCCCGAATTACTGGAAGATTGCGGGAATATTTCCCAATTAGCACCGGCATGTAGAGAGGCGTGTCGGGAAAGAATTATCACATACAGGTCGGCATCAGCTCGTTGGTGAAATTCTGCTAAACGATGTCGACTATTTTCAACTACCGGACAAAATACAATGTGCCTCCCCTCCCCCTCCCCCCTTCTTCTCTCGAGTTATATTACATTCCACCTGGCGAATTGTTTGACGAATCAGGAAAGTTTAGAGCGAAATTAGCGAAACATTCCAGCATAAGGTGGGCCTGCGTTTCTAATTAAAACTTTTGATATTGTAGCAAGTTGTCATATTGAAAGAGCATTATCACGGACAAAAACTCGTAGTTAATTCGATATAAAAGCGGTACGAGCAGCGAAGAAACGAAACGAAAATATAAATAAAAGAGAATATTCTGTAGCGACCGCACCAGGAATAGAGTCTCGCCACGAACAATTTCTTATGTGAAAGAGTTTTAACGTGTCTGAATTGTCTTTCATATTTTAGCAACTTAACAAAGATAGAGAAATATTCAAATGGATTAATGTATGTAAATAATTCTTTATAACATTTATAAATTAAAATGGTGAAAATCTATATTTATGATACTGATACCCTGGCAAAAATAAAGAGTCGTGCGAAATTAAATTAGCTCTCAGATAGGACTTTCAATATTAAAATGTCCGATATTATCGGCGTTACTTTGTGGATATTCTCATATTTTACATTATTCAAAACATATTTTAATATTGTCGAATATTTTGGCGTGGTTTCAATCAAACCAAATTATTAATTTTCCCAGCAAAATTTAGAGTAGCGTATTCATCAAACTGGAGATGAATTTAAGGAGATAGTTCGCGCGAAGATAAATTACCAAAATTATTCGCTTATATAACGTATGTAATTTTTTTTTGTTTCCGAAATATACATAATAATCTAAGGAGTTCTGTTTTTTTTTTTTTTTAGAAATTTCAAATCGATATTTTCTTTATTTATTACTTAATTTAATATAAGTTAAGCAAAATACAATTCGAAACGGTCTAATTGTAAAAATTAAGGACTAGATACTTTTATAGTAGCTTAGATCGAGCGAATTTGTTGTCTATAACATTCTCTTCTCGCAATTTCATTCGACGAAGGTTTACTAATGTCATTATTGTTTGAAAACTAACTTGGCGACATTACTATACCTTGCCGGTTCTGGAAGCTGGTCTGAAGCGAAACGGCTTTAACTACTGACCAACTACCATTGTGACACTAATATCATTGGCATATGCCCGTGTCCCTAGCAACCTGTTGTTTTCGAGCTTCTCGAACTTTATAATGGCGTCGTGTTTCTCATACGTTTCTCGCACATAAATGTTCGACGCGGGATTAGATTCGAGCTCAAAGCATATATACAGAATAAGATTACAATGAAAACAATTAGGAATCTTCAGACCATCGTAATGGTTTCTATATATATATATATATAAGTCAAAGTTACTGACCTATCAATCCTTTTAACTATGAATACTAGTGCATAAACGTTGTTTCTTACGTCATCTTTTTAAACATTCAAAACTTACTCAAAGAAATATTAATTGCACTTTAAAAATATTAGATACATACCGTATCATAAACATTTTGACTCAATTATTTTTAATCATCCAATTTACATGCACATCAATTTAGATTTTGTAGAAGAATCTAGAAATACTTGCTAAAAAATCGATTTTCTGTCGAATTATTGTATTTAATTCCCGTGTGTAATGTTTTTTTTACATATATTTAATCTCTTTTACAAACTTTAATATTTTTTGCGATTAATTATTATCACATACTGATCATGCAAATAGTTGCAATAATATTTTATGTTTCGAAGCGTCTAGTCGCGTGCGCACGCGCAACTAATTTTAGTAGTTTAGACGTACGCTTGGTCTGACGTAGGAAGCGTCTTGGAGTTGCTCAACTGATTCGGTAGAAAGTGATACTCGAACGGTACCAAAGTGAATAACAATTAACAAGCCAGGTGCGCCGAGTCGAGCGACTCCTATTTGCAGACCGTACGAAGATACGTTTAGCTTCTGCCATTTCACGTAGCGCCTTCATTTCCATGTGCAAATAATATTTCGAGCCAATTTCCACTCAACAGTACGGGCTGTGCAAATATCTACGCGCAACGACCCGTTTTATGAAAAAAAAAAGGAGAAACGCACAATCAACGCACAATTATTCCACTCTATTGTTTTGTATTAATTTATAATTGTTATCTGAATAATTAAATTTTTTTTTTTTTTTGTGAGAAATCTATGATTGAAATTTATAAATCTGTATTTTTTAATGAACTCGGACTCGATTTTTTTTTTTTTTTTTTTTTTTTGTGAAAATTCAGATCATGTTACTGTTATTTCAGATTATGAATTATTATAGAATTTTTTGCCACAAGATATTCAAGTTTTGGTAAATTACATTTTACAAATGCAATTAACTCGATTATATTAAATAGTTGATTGTAAATACATATTAAAAAAATTTTATTTTAATCTTAAAAAAATCTTTCTGATATAAATATCAAGAAGTGAAGAAAAAATTACTTAAATGTATTATGTATATCAAAGTCTTTTGTAATGAAAATTTTATATACATATATTTGAGACTTATTTAATATATGTATTTATATTTTATTGAAGAACTTGAAAATGATATGTGAAATTATTTTTCGCGTTTGATAGCTGCATTAATTATGCTGACACACGTACACACATTTTCTCAAATTTAAAAATGTTTGATTCAAGCTCTTGGTTAAATTATCAAAGATCAGTTAATTTATTTTCAGTTAACACGAAACCGGCAAGATGATAAGTATGCAAGATGTCCTCGATCGTTTCATGAAACTGAATACATAAATTTTCATGTATTCTTTTTTTCTTCTCACTTTCCATACAGAAGTATAGGGTACTTCTTTCTCATACGAAATCGTATCTGTGTCTGACACACATGTCTCTTCCTTACACAAATTTTATTATATCCTAGTGCACATATATATTCGCCGACGTACTTGATTTATGCTCCGCTTTCACGAGAACTCCCGGTGCAAATGATTTGTCTGAGACTAGCCGTCTGGTGCAAATATATACGTGCGACATTGTAAAGCAAACAGTCACACGCAAACATGCAATGTCCACTGAATCCACACACAATCGAAACTGAATCGCGCCATGTTTATCGATTCGATTCGCTCTCGGCAGCTTCGGGCCTTCTGATGCATTCGCAACGTTGTACTTCTCGAAGCACGGTGTTGCTTATAAAACACGGAATTATGTTAATTTCACGGACACCCCGCTCTACATGTCGAACGCAGCGAGGCCGATGCGATCTTCTTGCTTCGAAAAAGCGCGAGGAAAGTTCCGGCCGAGAATTGGAAGAAGCCGAGATAATCCCGAGGGAGTCTCTACGATGATATCTATGCGAAATGTAACTTTAAGTAATACCATCTCTCACAATTGGATTCTTTTAAATAAGACCAGCCGGTTCCCGAGGGATCGCCGGGGGCTTTCGGACCCTCTCGTCCCCTCTTTTCTTTCCTTTCGTCCAATCCTTCGCAAGTGTCTTGTGAATCTTCTTCCCTCCATTCACATCGGCGAGGATGTAAGTCGGATTACGAACCACACAGGGGGATGAGAGAATATGTGAAACGCATAATCAAACCTTTTCCTCGCGGATTTGCATTTTTGGATCAAACTTGACAAGGTTATTTATTTTCTGAAGCTGACTAAGGCGAATCCATTGTAATAATAAAGAATAAATCAAAAGTATCGTGATAGGATATCTTGAGAGATATTTTAATATTTTATTACAAAATAATATTGTGATCTTAGTATTTTGTATTTTAAAGAGAAAAATTGCATATTATTTTTTTTTCTCTCTTAAATATGTTACAGTATATACACTTGATTTGCAAGAATTGCTAACTTTAGCTAAAGTATATAAGTAATTTTATATACTAAATGTTATATGCGAATTTAAACTTAGCAGGAGCTGGCGATGTTAAGTAAGATTATTTTATTCAATGTTGAAACACACACATACACACACAAATTACTTATTGAGAATTTAACTGTCGTTTTCGCATAACAATAACGATGTTTATACAATTTTGTTCGCGGATGGGTCTCCCTCGTGGTGTCGTATTGCGAAGTTATTACTCTTGGAGAAATCTTTTGCACATTTTCGTTGAAACTTTCTAGCCTTGTAGCTACGATCTCTCCCATTGCAAACTTAATTCAAAGAAGTTCTTCCGTCGAATAATAAGGAAAGCGCTAGGACGAGTCGTTGGCGAAATTTCGCTGTTTGTGAGATACTTATTCAAGATCGGTCGTCGACGATAATGCGTCGCAAAATTTTAAACGCAATGGTTGACAAAAATATTAACGAGATCATTTTTATTTTTTGTTGCAGGTAAGTTTCTACATCCTTTTAAACTAATAAAATACCGATGAAGAAGTCTATGCGGTTAAGGTAGGATTTCGCTATTTATTCTTTTGCTTTTCTGTGTGTATCCGATTTATTTTAAATTCTTACGTTGAATCTTAATTAAAAGAAATGAGAAAGAATTGGTACAAAAATTATATTAGTCATGCGTATCATGCGCGCGGCGGTTCGAAAAGCGTATTTTTTCATAAAGTCATAGTGGTGTGATAAAAAAAAAAAATTACAGAATCCAGTTTTGCATTGAAAATTGGACCAAGTTTTATTCAAGATTTTGGATGAGGAAATTGCGCGACAATTTCGCGACATCGTGAGGAAATTTCACGAGAGGCGAATGTCTCGCCATTGTGGCTTCTGGAACGCTCGCAGCTGTATCCTAAAACTCAATAGCGAGTCACAAACGTGACTAGGCGGATGCATTATCGCATATACTCCGTGTGCGCTTGTTTACTTCTAAACGTAAACACACGTGATAGTCATATGTGATTGCGCGAAGTTACTCGTCCGCTCGGTGAAATGAGTGGAGCACATAGTGGGCACAAAGCGACCCCAAACACATAGCATTTCACTTGAAATGTACGGTTTTATTAACTATATTTTTTCATCTTTCTGAGATAAAATTATACGTATACAATAAAAATCAATTTTCATTTAATTAAAAATTTAATATATTAATTCAATTATATTGTGTATATGTATAAATTATTTTACTTTATATAATTCATTATATTAGGTTTTCTTAGTAACAGATTAAATTCTAGAGAAAAATAATTTCCCTCTCTTTTTTGGAAGAATTTTTATAATAAAGAGAGCATATAATAAGTGAAAGAGACAAATGCTCAAAATAGCCGACGATGAATTGATCGATCCAAACCGGCTCATATTCATATACGCTTGACATCCGCGATACACTATTGATATTCAGATTCCGTGAAGGATATCAGGAAGCTGCGGAGGTAAGCCGATTGGCAGTGAACCATCAAGCATCCGCATCGTCTGTCGATCAGCTTACGTCAAGACATCTTACAACCATATGTGTACACATATTCCCAGCCCCGGGATTTTTCTAGCGCCTCGTACACGAGCAAAGACGGCTTAAGGAAACCAGGCAAGATATTTGTAGCCTGCTAGGCACGTGCTTTGGAGATGTCTACTAAGTTTTCGCGACTCGATAAGCCAATAAATCGCTAACTTGAAAGATCGAATTCTCGGTTTGTGCGATAGGAGGAGGGAGGGGAAGCGAACAATAAATAAGGTTGCCGAGAAAACAACAAAATCGATTTCTTAACTTTTAATGGCGTCAAGTTATTGGTCGTTAGCGAACGAAGCGTATGTTGGGAAATGTCAGGTAGCATTATTTCCAAGTAGTGAACTTCCAGCAAGTCTGGAATCATTAGCAACGCAAATTTTCCCTATACGCATTTACTTCCAACCATCGTAAAAAGTGAAGTTACCCTTTCTCACGAATACGAGTATAACATTTACTCAAGTGCGATTAACAATGCATGAGAATTGACATATAAATATGCAAGAATAGCTCATTTTCCAGCATCATAAGATAAAGTATGAATAAATACGTAAGGAATATCAAGTTTTCTCTTAAGTAGTTTTAATATTTTCTTTATACGTCGTTTAATTATATATTATTATTATTATTACGAGTAAATTATTATTGAACTTGAATAAATAATTTATAATATAGAAACATGAAGTATAACGATTAATAACCGTAAAAAAATATTGTCGAGTTTTTTTAGAATATATATTTTTGATATCTTTTACTCTGTCATACGCGTATTGTATTTCTTAGGAAATGAACTTTCTTAGGAAATGAACATTGTGTGTATTCGAAGAACGTGCAGAATGTACTTCTTTTGTGATATTCGCGAAGTTTTGTAGCTAACTGTTGAGGGTAGCTCCATTTCTTTTCGTGCAATTTTAACCGCACACGCGGAAACGGAAACATAAACACGTGTAGTTTGCACGTTACTATCGATGCAGAAGTTTCCATGGCAAATCTGCAAGATGCGAGGGAGAAACGGGTGGCGTGTGCTTGTTGTACATATGTAACGTAAATACACGTTCGCTTAATATATGTGTACAGAAGTGCAGGAACATACGTTCGCGCGACTGTGCGCGCGATTGTACAAGCGCTCAGCTGAGCTCCTTGGCGCGTTTAAAGCTCCGGGGGAGACGTAATTACGCGAAGAGAGAAAGAGAATACCCGTGTGCTTCGCAAATTGCCGAAACTCTCTTCGCGTGCCACGCTTATGCCGAATCAACATTGTGTTTTCCACGAAAAGTGCTTCGACTGCGCTTTCTTCTATATTTGATCTTGCCCCGGCGATGGAGAAACGCTCCTAGAGAAGAATTCATATTGCATGGAGTAGGACTATTCAAGATTTCTCTTCTTCCTCGTCTGCCTTCCAATGACATTCAAATACGAGCGGTTTCATGGAGCGAGGAAGGAGGACGGGCAGACGGACGGTTTAATTAACGGAGCCGCGTCTCTCGATGTTTGTTTTACGCGAAACCGCCGCGTTGCACTCTCGCTATATCGCGTACCGTTCGATTGAACGCTCGATTCTCGCTCGCCGGCTGTGCGGATCATATTTCTCGTAAATGCTCGGTACTTAACGCGCCGCGCCGATGAAAGATTTATGTGACCGCGTCCGATCCTCTCGGCTCTCTTTCTCTCTCTCTCTTCCTTTTTCTCTTGGCTCTCCGCTCCGACAATTACCGTCCTTCTACCCCATAGAATGTCCCAGTTAAAATCCCTCGCCCTTGTTAGACTTACCTCGAGACCAGTAGAGCGGTGGTCAACGTGGTGGAGGAAATGGACTGGCAAGGCCGGTCGTATCTCCTGACCGAACGGCACCGACGCTACATGTTTCCCAAGCTTTTATTTTTCAAAATATCCGGATGATCGAAAATACACGGTCTGCTTATTGGGGACGATAACTCCTGGATATTATATTGTAAATGAAATATATTGGATTGTGATGAGAAATTAATGGGTATGAAATTGCGATTTCAGCGAAACATAAATCTTAAATTTTAAAGAATGCTGATGGCATGAAAGAAATAGAGAAATACTTTATGTTGATATATAACTTTAAATAATTAATAATAGTTTTTATAAATTAACCAAGATTATTTTATATTAATGAAAAATATATGTTTAATCGTCTTATTTATTACATCTATAAATATTGTATTGCATTTTGAACGTATATTATCTTATTTATTATATTTTTCTCGAATGTCTGATTCAATGTTTATTTATGTATCTGCTTAACTTATCGCGAGATGAATCTTTTCGGTAATTCTTCTATCTCTAAATGTTCGCTATAAATGTATGTATCTGGAAAAGGAAGGACGGAACGTGTCTGACGTGGGCGAATTTTCTAAAAATTGATATTCTGAGAATAGCTATACAAAACCCATCGGCGGCTCGAACAACGCGATAATGTCGTTTGCATAGCACAATCGTGCGTCTGGTACGATAATGTGCAGCATCTTGCAGCACAATCATCAGAGCCGTTCTCGTTCTCTTTTTCTCTCTCTCTCTCTCTCTCTCTCTCTCTCTCTCTCTCTCTCTCTTTCTCATCTTGTTCAAGAAAGAGTCGCGCACTCTGGTTCTCTCTCTTGTGATAACATCTCTCATTTATCAGGACGACGCTGCATCGTTGTGCATCGTCTCAACATTCTCTGCGCCTTCTCCACCTCCTCGACTTTCAAGCGTCATCTTCGTCTTACCCTGCATTCGGTAGAAGGCGAGTAGGGGAGGATGGGGATATTTTTGCTTCAGCTTCGCAAAATGCATCAGCGAGACAGATTTTCTCGAGAACGCGCTTGCGCGCGCACACACATACACTTGCGCGAAATTGCTGTGATTTATAAAGCGTCGCATCAACCATTGCGCTACATCGAAGACTCGCCCGGAAAGCGTTAATTATTTACTTGCTGTTTGCTGAAGTAAACATCGATTAACGGAGTCATAATCAAGCCCTTCGAACATAAAATTCAGCGAGTTTCTTCATTTGCACACTTTATAAAATAAGCGCGCATTGCTGGATAGGAAACATCTATTTTAATACGCCCATGATATTCTTTCATAAAAAATTGACGCAATTTTAAATTAATAAAATATTTTATATCTCTGGGGGTTTATAAGAATATTTCTAAGCTTGAATGGATTAAATATATGAATAGTTTAAGAGAACATTGTATTCTAAATTATTTTTTATGTTAACGAAGTAAGTTTAAAAAGCGCATTTTAGATTAAATTATTCGATAACCGCGTTTAAAAAAAAAAAAAAAAAAAAATACGCCGATAAATGTGGATATTATCAGGGATGTAATATAATCGGCGCAAGCCATGAAGCATAAATCGATAGAGCTGAAGAATCGGGGTATCGGTTTGGCAGAAGAGACATACGTGTACACGACATATACGTATCGTTGGAGTTTTAAGCTACATAGTTGAACTATTCTGAGTAGGCCAATAAAAGTATATTGAAGTTGTACCTAGGTTGCACGAGCTGCCGACAAAAGAGAATACGAATGGCGAGAATTTTTGCGAAAAGTAGGTCATAAACTACCTGGGTCGAGGGATAGTCGAGGAGGAGATGAGTGGAGGAGAATTGTACCTCGATAGAGAAGCGGAATTCGCAACATAAGTCTACGTAAATAAATGTATGATCGAATACATATCCCTGGGCAGTAAGTTTGTATTTACTAGAGAGAAGGAAGATTCTTCTATTTTAGTCGATATTAAACATGTTTTCATATTTGAGAGGAAACCGATAAGTCGTAAGATAGTTTTGAAGTTGAATTGGGCGTATTTGATGTATTTTTATACTGCACAGTTTATATGAAAAATCTTTCTCTTGTCAGTAAGTCGCATATTTATATCTAATACATAGACACAGTACACGTATTTTCTTCCCACTTCTATACCCAATCTGAATATTTTTAATTACTTAACTTACACTTTTTATAGCCATGACCCGTTTCAGCTGCGTACGGTGTATTAAATATCCAATTAAAATAAAATTTCTTAGAATTTAATAGATATAATCGAGGATACTATATCATACTGCTATTACACATTAATTTACATATCGTTAAAACGATTTACGTTGTACATGCGTTGTAATATTTTATATATATTTTATATACATATATTTGCGTGTATGAGGAACGAATGCAGGTAGCTGTCAACTTATCGCATGACACATGCGATGTGAAGGGATGATGAACTGACATAATCGAATTTAGCACGCGTCACACTGTTGCTAATCAGTTCCACACGAGTTTCACACTCTCGCGCGATATATGTACATGTAACTGCCCAGATTCTTCGAATCGATGGAGATGCAACATAAATTGCCCTCAGTTTCCCCATGTATAGAGTTTATTACGCTCCTACTATAGTTTTGCTCTTTTCTTCCTTCTCTATCTCCGTCTCTCCTTCAGTACACTCCTTCCCGTGCTCTCGTTCTCGTCCTCTCTGGAGCACCCTACTTTCTTTCATCGAAAAATCGAACGCGACCCTGCACGTGACGTGCTTTCGAAGCCGCGATAAATTCCTTTACGAGCCTCCCCGGCCGTGGCCGCCGTTAACTTCCTCGTCTACGTTCGATTACGTCGACATTCCGCGCGGGATAAAAATCCACGTGCGAGAAGAAAGAAGGGCTTTTAACTCCGTCGGTAGGAACGGAATTAAATGGATTTCTCTCGAGAGTGCGATAAAAAAAAAATTAATGTCGATAACGGGTTAATGTCGATGGAAGATTTTATGACTTCGGCCACGCACGCCAAGTTTAACGAGAAGCTCGAATCTTTTTTTAATCATCTTTTATAGCCATACATTCTGAGTTTATATAGATTCAGCACAAAGATAACACTTTAAGATGAATGGAAAGAAATATTCGGAATAATTTTTTTTTTTTTTTTTTTTTTTTTTTTTTTTTTCTTAATCCTATGCACCTCGTCAATAAATTTAAAGATTTTGTAAATTTTTGTTAATATAACTCTAATTTATAGAAAAGGCACTGAAATGAATATTAATGATTGATATGTTCGACGATTATACGGAATAAAAGGCTAAGACAATAAGAAATATAATAATAAGATAATCATAACCGAAAATGCATAATATCGTTATTTGCATCTTCAACAATTAAGATTCTTATCAATACTCGAAATAATATGATACTATTAATATCGGTTTCATCGGCATTTGTATTCATAAAAAAAGAGAGTCGATAAGATACCGCTGTCATTTTTTTTTATTCCATGACATTTGGTAACATGTAAAATGTAAATTAGCTTAAATATGTATGTTCAAGTTAGCTATATATATATATATTCAGGTATTGGTCGATGTTTTAATTATTTTTTGCGCGATTAAATTCTGACCTGTATTAAATTTATTCTTTGATATGTGAATACAAGCGATTTGAATTTTTGAGAAATATATAATTTATATTTATACCGTTGAAACAAATAACCATATCAAACTTAATTACATCCAATTTCTTTTGAAAAATATCTTTTCTACCCGTATCATTCTTTCTTAACGCATCCGTTGAAGAATCCAAATTACAATTGCAATTACTGGTCGATGCGACTATCCTTTATCAAAGACTGACTCGGAATCAAAGCGACCTGTATTGGTCTCGCTGCGTATTGGATTTTCGCTTTTGATGGTCTCTGATGACACAATCGGAATCCGGGTATGGTATATCTGAGGAAAGCGGATTTTCGAAACGTGTATTATAGCCGGGTCACGTGTGTCGAGAGTCCTTTAGCCGGACCAGACATCTGATTGACATTAACGAAACAACGCGATGCGCATGGGTCGCTCTCGCTCGTTCTCGTTCGCGCGCGCGCGCGCGCGTCCGTACGTTATCGATTACTCGCAGAGGGGTTATCACCCCTGTCGGGTGCTCTTGCTTGCACAGGCCGGTGCACACGCCTGTGCGATCTCGCGTGCCCGTGAAATTACAATGGCCGACAGCCCGTGCCTACAACCGTACGATGATGTACGCGGCTAATCCTTCGAATGATGCCGAATTAAATGAAGCGGCAAACCCATTTGATTATTTCATCTCGGCGAATCTCCCGCACCGATATCGATCGTTTGCGTGATTTCGATACGGCTCAATTTATAGGTGCGATATAGATCTTTCTCTATGACTCTCGAGATTAAATCCGCGCCAACAGATACCGCGTCGTATAATCTCGTTTTATTGCGATTTTGATATCCTTTTGCGTGCGTAATAAATGGCAAAAGTTCGAACTTTATAACCCGCGCACTTTCTTTTGTTATCCGCGCGATGACGTTAATGCGATCAAACAGATTGACGAGCACGAAAATGCACACGAGCGACCCTGCTTTATTCGTTGTTTTATATTATCGTCTATTTTAACGGGAGAAAGTTTCACGATGCGACTTACGTCAATTTATGACTCGTGAGAACGCTATCTATCGCTTGTCTCCATCATTTGAACAGAGTTAATCGACTATCGACATAATTATAAAAATGATATTAAACGCGTTGTTAGGTTATCTTTTGTTACAATCGGTATGTTTAATTTCTTATGAAAATCTATAACACTCGACGCAGGACAGCGTGTATAACTGGACGCTTTGTTTTTCAGATCCATCAAGTCACGTACGCGCGTTAACGGTGTTAAATTAAACGATAAACAATTTATACGAGCGTTTTCAAAATCATATATCGCGAATGTTGTGTCACAATAATTCTACTCGAGGACCCTGATATTTCGGCGTTAATTATTATTTATTTCATGATTATTTCATTTATTACGCGAGCATGTGTTATTTCGTGAATATCGAAGAGATCTTTTTTATCACTGATAACAGCTTTGATTTTTCATTTGTTATGGAATGTATATTACTGTTGCATATTTAAATTATATAAAAAATTGCAATTACAAGTAAATGATGATAACAATATATAACGTATACAATATTTTTATTGCTTGCAAGAATTTCTGCAGGGTGTGTGTTGTATATTTTGGATATATTTGAAACATTTATTTTAAAACCGCATGAGATTATATTGTGACTTATTATAATTGAAAATAGTAATTGCTATTCTCGTATGTTCTTATAAATAATGAAGTAAATTATATACCACTATGAAATTTTAATGAGTAAAACTATTTTGCTGCAAATATTATAAGATACATCGGTATACGTCACCACGCATCATTGCGAATTATATTCCATGCGATGTTTATCAACATATTGCGTATTATATTACATATCATTTATTTATTCACCCGCTTTATATATACAGTTCGATATTCTGGACGAATAAGTATAAATATTTTAATTGTGTTACACGTTCTGCAATGCTTCGCGAAATTATCCAATATTAATATTGTATTTTGCATTGACGAAATTTGTTAAATTATGTAAAAATATTGTCACGCGAAATATCTCATATCCGTCAATATGTTTGTCGAATATCTCGTCGTTCTGCTATAATGCATGACATAAAATCGCGCGGTGTCGAAATTAAGCAAATATTTGTAATTCAATGTAGATTCGCAATAAATTAAAAATGGTTCGATTAACCTGGAGATGGATGTTATCGACAAGTGTATCGATATTTATTTATTTTATTTGAGAAATGTCAATTAAGCGACTATAGGAAAAATAAATACAGCTATTCGTTGGATACATCCAACAGTTTGAAAAATTTGGTGACATTTCTGATAAGTTATATTCATAAAAATTGTACATTTTGTGATACGCATATAAAATAAATCATGAGATTTTATTGTTAGTTTAAAATGTCTTTTAAACATTTTTTAATTTTTTTTTCTATATTTTTTTATGACAGTATACTATTGCATAAGTGATATTATTGGTGAAAAATCGCGGAATAATTATAAACTAACATCGGTGTGTATTATATTTATAAAATTAGGAACGTAATTAATTAATGAAATTATTATCTAGAACCAAAGTGTGAAATAGGCCAAGTATTATTCGCTCTAAACCTATAAATAAAATTATATTTCCTCAAAAACTGCGTTATTATCGCCATAAACTCACTATCGAAAGATAATTAATGTATAAACTGTTATAATCTTTCCTTCCAACAATATTGCGCTCAAGGGTAAGTTATGTTTACGAATCGCTTGAGCGTTTGTCCCATTTATGCAAACGACGGCGCACTGGTTTTTTTTTTATTCTTCTTCTCGTGGCGTGCGCAGGTATGTTAGGAATGCATCTGCATAAATGAGGCTAGACGATATATGTGCGCGTAGACTCGTTGTGAACGTGCTTTAATGGTGCGACCCCGACACGTCCGCGAGTTTACCTCGGCCTTATACCTGCTGCTTCATGGGATTCCCGTACACGCTTTTCATCCTTCCAGTTATATCGTAAACCCTCCATTCGCTCGCCACCCTCTCTGCCTTTACGCTTCTCTCGGACAACATTCTCATCACGGTTTGTTCAGCCAAGATCCTTTCCGCGAGGGTGAGTAGACGCGCGTATGATACAGTGTATTATAACTCGTGCACTACATGTATTGTATATGTATATCTTCTCGTTCTTATACGATCATTATGCTATAAATAACTTGACCCATAAATTTTATGCAAAGACATTGTGAAACTAGCAATACCTTAAGTCTTCCTCATACTCAGAGATAGTATTTGAAGTAGAAAATAAAAATACGTACATATATTGTCTCTAAGCTACTTCTATCAAGCTATTTTTTCTACTAGATTATATGGATGGTGACTGTAATAATTCACATTTATATATTACAATACAAATTTTATTTGGAATGTTTAGTTGATTTTACAAATCAAAAATGTGCAAAGTCATCATACGATTACATATGTTATATGAAATTTGCCAATGAAGGAACCATCGCGTACATATATAGTGTTTTAGATATTTTACTAAATATTAAAACGGGCGAGAAAAAGAGAATAATAAATAATGTAGCTATGTTATGGTATAATAGAAATAATATTTGAAAACGCAGCTAGTGTTCTTATGCAATTGTAAAAAATCGAGTCCTGCAGTACAGACAGTAATATATTGTATATATATTTCTAAACAATATTTTTCAGTTTTTCGTTATTTTATGATTGAAATAGAAATTGATTATATATACATATATATATATATATATATATATATATATATATATATATATATTGATTATATATATATATACACATTGTACATATATATTTGTGTTAATGTAGAATACTCTACTTGAACAACAAAAATTCACAATTTGATATCAAATTTTTCAGTTAAAACACACAAGAATTTAGAGAAATACAGTATTATAAATAAATAAAATGTATGATAGAAATCTCTTTTAAAAGGCATCTTATTAAACGTCACTCATTATGAATGAAGGATTGTTATAATTTTGTACAAATTATAATTAAATTATGACATCGTTCTCTTCGTCATAAATTTATATTCACACAAGTTCGATCGGTAAGTCATATTTTATTTATTTACATCCTTCAATTTAGCGATGATAAATTTACTCCCAAGTTTTTGCACGAAATGTAATAATTTTTAACATTTTGCAAGTCGCGAGTTCTTTTTTTAATGAAACACGCCATTTGCCGTTGGAGTGTCTCTTCCCAGTCTGTGGAAAATAATAGTTGAGGTTCCTGTAGTCGGCGGTAAGCGATACATCTCGGAAACTGTAAGGAGACATAATCGTGTTTTGCTTACCCGGCAGCCGCATCTCTTTCATCCCTCTTCACACACACACATACACACACACATTTTCTGTTCACATTTATAATAAATATTCTCGCGCCAGCTCCGGTCTCGCGCTTTTAACGCGAATGCATTACAGAGGCGCTCAAATTATCGTCGCGCTTTCTAGCACTTTAGTTTCTCTCACTTTACCTCGCTTTTTGCGACATAATCCGTACTACCTTAAGTCCCTCTGTTGGTCTTTTTCGTCGTCTCTGCTTCGGTATTTGAGAGCAAGACAGCGGTGAGGAATTGATTTTTTTTACCGAGTCAATTCAGACAGGATACAAGCGAAAACCATTTGGATTGTAGAGGAGATTTGCCTAAATTGATTTTTCCAAGAAGACATACTTTTCTTCCTCTTTGTTCAGTAGTAAAATACTTAAAAATATTCCTCGAAACACATGTAAATATATGTACAAGCATTATTATATTTAGATTAATATATTATATAGAACAAATTATATATAAGAATATATGTGTATTTGTATATATTGTATGTTCCAAGTTGTAACATAATTTAGTTTTTCTTGCACTTACAATTCGTTAATCTTCTCTCCAGTCGTTTAAAATTACAATGATTGATGTGAACTTACGTTCAGATGTTATCTAACTAATGTTAATAAAAGAAGACGAGAGAATGAAAGAGAGAGAGAGAGAGAGAGAGAGAGAGAGAGAGAGAGAGAGAGAGAGAGAGAGAGAGAAAGGGAGGGTGGAGGGAAGAGGACAGATGTTACGCATCACAGATAGCTATTTCAAATAGCCGTTATTAAAGACGCCAGCTGGTTCCCCCCCATTCGAGAAATCGAAATCGTTTAATTTAGGTAGCGGTCTAATTTACACGTATCTTCCCTGTCGATCTGGGGGAATCGTTATACAGAAATTCTCATAAATTCGAGTCATCATGAATCTTGAATACACAGCAGTAATATACCATGACGGCGTAAACATGTCTGAGAGATATGGTTCGGTTTCTCATGTTTCAATGTCGTTACGCTATAGTAACGCAAGTACGCGTCTCGTACAGTCAAATTTCATGTGACTAAGGAGATCGGGAAGCTTCGCGCCGTCAATCTCCGTTATATGCGGGTGCTGAGTGCTATCTGCGCGCAAAATTTGACAGCGAGTCGCATGGTTTCGCGAAATGCAACGCAATGTAACGAGCGCGAGACGCAGGACGAGATTCTGTCGCGACACTCGTATCCGACATATATGCCAGATCGCAACGGATATCGATCCCTTGCTCAGGGATATCGCGAGTGTCGTGTGTGTCGATCACGCAGAAATACGGCACATCTCGAAGCGCGGAGTATATATTCCTTGAGATAGATTGCGTCTCGCGTAGATATGTATTCGGGCATTACCTATTACGGGTCTCTTCTAACTTCGTTACCGGGGCGAACAATCGTATCTCATAAGCGTGTGATGCTTGCGATCCGACGTCATTCATCAAAAGGGATGTATATGAGAGAAATAGAGAAAAGAAGAAGAGAGAAATAGAAATAATCGGTGTCGAAATTAAAATTCACTTTTCTGGTAACCCCTGGTAACGAGCACGCGCGAATAGATTCCATCTTCATCGTGTTTTGCTCTCTCCCAGTCCGTTTATATATCTGCTGTCTCCAACTTCTAAAAGCTGAAAATTGACTTTTATAGTTTTGAAGCGTGATGAATCGATACTTCTCTCTCTCTCTCTCTCTCTCTCTCTCTCTCTCTCTCTCTCTCTCTCTTTCCTTCTCTCCCCGATTTCTATTCGTAACTGCACTGATTTTCAGCCTGAGATTTTCTTCAAAATTGAACATTTGATATAATAATGCTATATTGATATAAAAACAATCATAGCGATAATATCTTAATTAGAGAAAGCAATAGTTCATTCCGTCGACATTGTTTTTCCCTCGCTTGCCGAAGCATATGTTAATCATATGGATATATAATTGAGGATATAGAACGTAATAGCTCTAGAGATTTTTTTTTTTTTTTTTTAATCGATTAACGTATGCAGAAAGTCTTGACGCGAATCGTTGACGAAATTTTGACCTCAGTAAATCAATCTAATTATATTGATAAGATAAACTTTGTAACGCGCGAATCTTATTTTATAAAAATATTATTTATTGAATAAATCGACAATTGAAATTTTTGAATGAATGTACAACACATCTATTAATATCTGTAACTTTGTAACGGTTTTACGATATTTATAAAACATTTTATTGTAAAAATATTATTTAGCATTAAATAAAAGTATTATTCATTAATTTCATGTTACGAAAACGTGCTATTTTGTACTGTAAAATAGACTGAGATAAACGAAATGCAAATTACATAGTTTAATCTCAACAGCTCTAAATGACTTGGAAACTACCAGCGCCGTGCGATAAGCGTTACATTAGAAGTTGTTGCTTTTAAAGAGATAAGTGCAATGCGGTTGCGAAGCGCAGAACTGTTTTGTCGAGAAGCTATCGTTGTGGCGATGATCAAAATAATTGAAATCTCGATATATAAAAAAAGAGAGAAAAAAGTATTTAAAAAAAAAACCTATCTCGTCACCAGAAAAAATTCGATTTGCTGTCCCTCGCGAAAAAAAAAACGAGCACTGGAAAAAATATTTTTATACGTCAGAATAAATGAATTTTTTGTATACACAAAATATGTTTAAACTTACATAAAATGAGCTACATATTTTACAAGCGGTATGTTCATTTTTTCGCTAATTTCGGAACATTCCGTATATACGAATGTTTATAATGTGTGCGCTGCTTTTAATTAAACGCGACTCAGACTCCACTGAAGAGAAACCACAGACATGTGTTTTATACGGATGCAATCTCTATGCGGTTTATATGTTCTATCGTGTATATAGCTGGTGGCTTGTTTGATGGTTTGCCCTGATGTTTCCTCCCCTCATTCACTGTCGTCGTTCGCACTTATGCTAATAACAAACCGGTCCGTTATTGCTTGGCAGCGATGCGAATTTCAGATTACCTGCCTTTGAGAAATTTCAAACGTACGAATCAACGGCTATGCTCCGACGTTGTTCGTACACGTGTACTCGATGAGTCTTTCAAAACTAATTTTAACTAATATTAACAGGAAAATTCGCGATTAATGAGGCAAGTCTTGCCAACTCTATCGGCAATCCTTGTTTTTCAAGCAATTTATAGAATCTGAAGGTCGATCACGTAATTTTCTACCTTACAAGTGGAAAACTAGAGAGCGAAAAGTTTCACACGTGTTCACCGAACTCGTAATCACGTAACTTTTTCCGACACGATGCGATTTGATTGGCGTTTAAAGCTGTCAGAAGTGGAAAGTAACACTTCGTGTGGAACTGTCGGGCGAGCTCTTAGAATTTTTCATTTCTCGTGATATCGCATTTGATGTGGGAATCAATTGGTAATACATGTAAGCAAAGTCGTTCTCAAAATTTTTTATTTAAAAAAAGAATTTGATAGATAGATTATCTTATAGACTTCAATGTTCTCTGTTATTAGCATAGTACCTTTCAACGTAGAAATCGATAGATCATTGATAGCGAGACATTCGGTAGCAAGGAGTCTTGCATTTCCGACTATAGTTCGCATCGTAGAATAGACTTGATCGATATGAATATAGTTAAAGGGTCAGTTAACTCGGATAGTAGGAGCAACAGACTGAAAATAATTTGCTGCAATAAGCGGACAGAAAAGCATGAACCTAGAAATAATTTTCTTCGATGTAAATTTCCCTCTAAAACGAAGAGATAACGTTCTTTGAACTTCGTGTAATTTCATGTAATGAAATGTCAAGCACACACAATTGATCGCTCTGCTAATTGAAACAATAACATTTAAAATAGTCATAAAAGTACAAGAATACAATCGCACTAATCAAAGTTTTATGGGCGATGTATCCATAAACTTTTCGTCTGCGACGAGACTTTTTTACGAATAATGAGAGATCGAGAGATTATTTCGAATAGAATTGTATTATTTTAGTTTTTGTTACATTTGTTTGCTTTCATAGTTGGAAATGGAAATACGTGCCGTAGCGACTTACATTTATCTTTAGTGAAGTAAAAGCGAAAAGACGGAGGAATTGAAAACTTGTTGTTTGCCGCTTTTTCTGCTGTTTCCTCGGTTCTCTCCGGAAATTTTGTCACCTTCTGCTTCAGCCCTCTTTACGTTACCGTCGTATTTTATACAGCAGCTGTAAAGATCAAATCTATAGCCTTATGTAGAGTTTGCATAGAATGTCATTTGAATTGTCTAGATTATTTATTATTACGTGATAGTAAAAATATTATTTTTGCAGTAGAAAAATAAAAGTCTATCGTCTCTAGATGAAAAATTGTTCGACGCCATTTAAAGCACAGTCACGAATATATTGTGAGATTGATCCGGTGGTATTTTTGTGCTGATAATAATACGATTGAAAAAACTGTAACGCTTGCTTATAAATATTACATTTACGAGATTTTAAGAAAATATTTTATGCATCTATAATTTTTTCTATGTTTATAAAGTTTGATAATTATAGTCAAATATCGAATAAGGAGAAAGATGTTAATAATTTACATGCAAATTGACATACATAAATTATATTTTCTATAATATTAAAAAAAAAAATACTTTTTTTTTTTTAAAGATCATTAATTGATCCAATTCTTTTTAGGAAGAATTGTTAATTTTTTTTAGTCAGTTTGTGCGATTAATATTTAAAAAGCACCGTAAATTTTTAAACATGGTATTTTATCTGTTTATGTAAAGATTCTGCCGAATACCATCGCGTTATCTTAAGTGTTTCGCGAGCCATCTCGAAATCAGCAAAGTTGCACACAGCAGCTTTAATCAATTTAATCGAGGCATAGACGCTTTCACAGATTACGAGTCCGGCTATACTTTCCAATTGCGAACTTCTCTCCATTCTCGCACTTCCGCCAGTAATCCAGACTAAGTATGCCGTCGACAATATAGTTCTCGAAAAGCATTCCCTGGTATTAGCACAACGCGTTCACGAGAATGCACGTTCAGGTGTTCAAAGGTTAAGGAGTTTCTCGAGCGAACGTATGGTGGTCCCTTAATTCTCGCCGGTAACGAAAGGAAATGCGCGATTTCTAACCCGAACGTCCCCGCGAATTAACGATCCTTTACGTTTAAGTAACCGTTAATCCGTCAAGGCGCGAAACCGCAACGCTCTCCTCTCTCACGGCTTTTCCGCTTTTTTACGGCGAACTTATGGTAAATCAACGTCTGAATCCGCGAAAACGTATTCGTGACGCTTTGAAGTACTCGAATCGATATTTAGGGTGGAAAAGTAATAATTAAATCCAACGAATGACAGCATTGGAGATATAAAGTGCCATTCTTTCAAGTACTCTCCAAATTTAATTCAAGTTACATTACTGTTCGATTACCGATTATTTTTTTAAATGAAAGGATTTTACATTTGCTTCAGAAATACGACTAGCGACTCGCTTTACAAATGGTATTATACGCAAATATGCCACGCTATGTGAGAAAGAGAGGGAGGGTGGGGAGGGGAGATTGGTCATATCGTCTGTAATCGACTAATGAATTTTCATCCCACGTGCTTTGCGTAAAATCTCATGTTAGACCGTAATGCGATCATCGATCGTCTAATTCTATGTTAATAGTGTTGCGAGTTGAAAGTACATTCGCCTCGTGTTTCTCTACCAATGGTAGTATAATTGCATTTGCATCGCGTTAGAGCAGCCTCTGCAGGCGATAAATTGTTAACGCGTATCGATGGAGGCAAGATACATCTGGGAATTCTGTCTTTGTTGCGTATGCGTACATACGCAATGCGGATAATGAAACACCATTCACATAGGAAAATTGTCGATTTTTTTTATAATCGTTTCTAATAACAAACATGTTTTCATCGATCTCTTCTTATAGTGTGTGAATAACGAGTCCTTTTCTAATTATAAATTTTTTTATAAATCAGGAGTCGTCCTTTATTTACATCTTCTCACAACGTTTTAACTATCTACATTGCATATTTTTATTAATTAATTACAAGTTTAAATTTTTTTATTAAAATAAAATGCATTCAAAATTAAATAGAAAGAGAAAGAGATTCTATTATCTTTTGAGCTCGAATTAATTTGACGCTTCCCAATAGGAATGGCGGTAACATTCCTCGTTTCCGCTTTACTATTGCATTTATAGCCCAAGGAAAATGTGCAATGTCTCTGATAAACCCGATATACGCATGTCCCGACGATTTACGTTAAGAAGAAAAGTAACGCCCGCGGATTAATGCCCGAGCTATAGAATAAATATCGTTTGTTGAGCGGCAACACGTACGCGAAATTAATCAATGTTATTCGCGTAGGTATCGAGCATCCGACTGCATCGCTTTCTCGGTGATGAATGTGACGCCGCAGATGGCCGCGGATACTAGAATCCACGGTACCGGGCAGATTTAATCGTTGCACGTACATCGTACAAACGCGCCCGTCATACGCAATGGGGAAATATTTTCGTAGTAAAAGTTTGACTTTTAGTCTCACGCGCGCGCGATAAACTGTACCGTTACGTTTCGTTACACGGCCGGAACGATTGGAAGGGAACTTTTTAAATTTGTTCATTCGCGATATGTACAATACATTTGAACGTAAATCTTTGTACTATCTTAAGACCGTAATTTTCACTTTTATACACAAACTATAATTTCCATAATTTAGATTCTCTTTAACGAATACGAATTTTCTTAAACAAAATTTTAAGGAAGACTTTCTAACGTGTACTTTATTTTTATCTCTTTTTTTATTAAATTTTTTTGGACAGCGAATTTTTGCATAGATAATAATGATAATAAATTTTTTCTACATTCATATATTAATACGTGATATACATATATTCTGAAACGTATATAGAATACCAGAATTTTAGTGCTGTTTATTGATCAATTTTAGATGTCAATGTAATGAAGAAATAAATCTTATTTTCTACTTCGTATTTTGATTCTTATAATAAGTTGTGTATTTTGAACCGTTATTCCTTCAGCTCGAGGAAATTTTGATGTAGTTTTATTGCTACTGTATAGAGTGCCGAAATTTTTAGATTGATTAAATTATCTTAACGGACATCGTGTATGACATTGAAGACAATTTTACAAACACTTGAAAGACTTAGAATTTTGTATTATACAAATTTTCTTATATCATCCTGATAAATAAAATATTGTATCATCGAGTGCGCTTAGCATTCTGCGGACGTCTATTGTTACTTTATGCCGCATAACTGTCTTCTCGACTGTTCTTGTTCTCGTGTTATCGTGACAGCTATTCCTCGTGTCTACTCACGTTATCACGTCACGGTTCTCGCCTATCTGCTGTTGCATATCGGATAATCGATGGAGCCGTGCAGCTCTTGAGAGAGACACCGGACGCGACAAAAGTAACATCCCGCGAACCGTGTTCGGTACTAGTTTCCGTTCGTGTCTCTCGTTCGCGCCGCGCAATTTACATCGACTTACAGGGGTTTCCGGTGGTTTTCGCTTAACGCGAGTCGACCGTCGTGTTTACTTCCGCAAGTAGAAAGATGCACGGATAATGCTCGCGCCTTCAGCGGCGTGATTAAGGGATTAAATCCTTACGAAGCTTCGTAAGAAGGATGACGCTAATCCTCTCGACGATGCCGAGCGAGCCCGCAACCGAGCAAGCCATAAATTCCTCTGTAACGTTCCGGTTACACGATCGTCTGGCGCAGATTTTGTTGGCTACGGTTGCACCGAATGCACCGTGAACGAGTTTGCCTATTCTGATCAAAAATCCGGTTTGTATTATATACATATACATATATATATAGTGTTTATGTGCGCGCGTGGGGTTGGATGGATGTGAGTGTAGGTGTGTATAAAGTTATAAACTGCAAACACATAAAACTTAAATATTAATATATTAAACATAGTGATGAGATATATGTACATCAATATGAAGAGATACGGAGATTGTGATCTTCTCTCTCTCTCTCTCTCTTTCATGTTTTATTCTTTTTCTTCGACGGATGTCAGCATAGAATGGCGTTTGTGGGACAATAGGCAAGTCTCTGTGTGAAATTCATGAACAGTATTAAAATAACGTCACGAACCCCCCTCCCCCCCCCCCCCGGGCGATGATTTATGTCGGACGGAAAAGGGTCCTTTCTCTCTCTCTCTTTCTCTCTTTACCATCCGGCCATTTACAGAGAAGAGGGCGACGATGAAGGACGATAAATCTTGCGTGCGTCCCTCATTGTGATGCTTCTCTGGCAGAACAGCACGCATGCTACTTCGTGTTTTTGCGAAACGAAGCAAGGACCAATGGCAGTATGGCCCAAGTTGCACTCGTCGGAAGGTTATTTATCTCTAAGCGAATCAGTACGAGTATGTTTCCTGAACCGTTTCGGTGATGATGACGTGCGGTTAGCAACCGTGAATATTTAATTAATTTAATAGTAAAAATAATTTAATACTTATCATTTATGCGCAACAATATCAATGCAGTTTCGTAAGATTTGCGAAGAACGATATATATTCTGCGCGATAATTTCAAAACTATTTATCGCTAACAAATAAAGCCTGAAAAATAAATTTATTCTATATGATTACGGTTTTTTTTTTTTTTTTTTTTTTTTTTTTTTTTTTTTTTTTTTTTTAGGAAAAGGAAATACAATTTATTATTTTTGAGAAACTTAACAAAAAATTATACAAGGGTTGATAAATTACTTCAATGAATTGTCAACGAAATTATTAACGGATCGCGAGCTTTCACTCCATCAACGAAATGATTAATAATGTTTATTATGCATACCGTACGCGGTACTTTACAACAGTATAAATAGCTTTTATCTGTCAAACGTGAAACATAAACGAATTATCATCGGCAGTGTATTTCAGCATTTTGAAACAGGTAGCGTAGCGTTATTTCGTATTGGAAATTTTAGGTCATATCGAGCACGCTCGTATTTGAAAATTGCGAAAGGATAGCATCATCCAAACACAATTTCTCGCGAACATCCCATTTCGCTAAATCTCGTTTGCCGAGGAAACGAAACATTTAAATAATTAAGGATAACGAGATAGTATAGAGAGATCTTGCGTTATTTTATTTTATTTTATTCATGTATTCGGTTAATT
This sequence comes from Polyergus mexicanus, assembly GCF_030449975.1. Lineage (NCBI taxonomy): Eukaryota > Metazoa > Arthropoda > Insecta > Hymenoptera > Formicidae > Polyergus > Polyergus mexicanus. Next base: position 4,244,371 of record NW_027223323.1, read on the forward strand.
GAATTCCCCGCGTAATTTAGCCTCGAAAAGATATTTATTATATTGTAGTTTTGTTCGCGCAGATCAAGGAATCGATGTAATCGTCGCGTGTACATCGCATGTTACATGGGTAATTTCGAGATTTGTTTTACGTTATGTCGCCGACTCTGCGGAAGGAAATTGAATGTACTTTCAGAATACTGGGCCATCACTCGTGACATGTCTCTTTTGTCTTTTCCTCCGTGCATCTTTTACGACGGGCATTTCTGGTTTGTACAACGGTATGTCAGAGCCGCCGAGGATTTACTATATTACAAAACACGTTTTACGAAAAAGCGAGACATTTTTACCATTCGCGAATGTCTCGTCATGAATTTTTATCGTGGTCACGTTAATTATCGTACAGTAATGATCGCGGGTTTTTAAATCCTCGAGTCTCGTTAATGTAATTTCTAATGCGTCTTAAAAAGAATACTCGATTATATATGACAATTAATTTCTTTATTTTGATATAATTTTATTAATCAATTTTTTATATTATTTTACAGTTTGCGACAAGTGTGTCTAACAGATTGCTGATAAATTACTGATATCTATTATTGACAAATTATTTCAAGCAGTCAACTGATATTTTCGAAAAACTAATATTGCGTAACTAATATAATGTGTATCGTCTGATTTATGCGAGACAAAGTTTATTGTTTTTCTTTTTCGTTATATTATTCGCTTTAACGAGAATTAATAGGAAAAAAAGGAAATATTCCGTAATTGATCGATCGCAATATTAATTAACAGACTAATGTTAGACTCACGTTTCTAAACTAATTCCATTAAAACTCCTCTGTGCAGCCATACTTTGCATTCCTCGCCAAACAGCGATAGAGTTAGAGTTAAACATAATTCGCGCAACTTCCCGAAACTTGCGAGATCGGCAAATTATATATTCCAGAATAATAAAATTATCCGAATATCTCACATATATACATCATGAAAATATAGTGATTTATTTATTTATTTTTCTTCATCGAGTTATGTTATTTTATGGTTTACATTTACATCATTATTTTATATATTCTTATAATTGAGAAATTGATTTAAGTATAAAATACGTTATATATTTTTTTATCTCGAAGTTTCCTCTTGGATTAACGAAAAAAAAATAATATTTTTTATAATTGCTAATATATGTATATTCTGATAAATCGCTCATTATATACGCAGTGGTGATCGTAAATGTAATGGCGGTCCTATATTATTTTAATAGAACCTTAATAAGAAAAATGCTGCTATTCGAGATCATTCGATATCCTCGGATATAAATACATCATATACAATACATATAACATATCCGTATAGTGTGGGGGGGGGGGATTTTTTGAATGTATTCGGGGTAATTATAATGTAATGGAGTTTAAGGATATTCCTAAATATTTTGCTTTTTAAATTCAATTAACCATATACAATAAGGATAAGATAGATACCTAATAATAAAATTTCTTTTAAATTAAAAACATGTTTAATTTATTCATTTTAGTCTAACAATAAGTACTAATGAAAACGAAATCTAAAATAATTCTTAATTTATTGTTATAACCAACTTGTTAATCTATTCATGCATTTTTGCATGTCCGGAGTTGCAAGCGAAATGTCCGGGGTTTTTGGGCTATAAGTTCTAGTTTTGAAAATTTTACTATGGCAACCCAATATCCGTGGCTTATATGCGGTTGTAATAAATCTCAATTGAACGGCGCGAGCAATAGACACGGCGCATTAACCGGCGGTTCTCGAGTTTCGTTCGCGCGAAAGTAATATTATTTCTGAAGTCTTTATGTCGGGGGAGTGCACGAACAATCGGCTAAATAGTTAAATTAGATAATGGAGATAGACAAGGCCGGCACGTGAAATTGGGTCAATTGATTCCTCCTCCTCACCATTCGTTACTGTCCTTCAGTTAACACCCAAGTTGGGTCTACCGAATCTATTGTCCGATAGTGCTTGTACATTCTGCATGATATCGTATTCAGTGGCAGAATAAACGAGTCTAATGTGGATAGGATTACGAAAACTTTTGGTTTTCTAATTTATTTTATTTAGAGCTTTTACTAATTGTTATTTCCGCAATCATAAAAACATTGATTCTCTTTTAAAGACTAAGTCGACTATAAAAATATACTTTTTCCTTAAATTATTCCAGTCTTCAATAATTTGTAATTAAAAGATGTACATAAGCAATTAAAATATTCCAGCATTTGAAACGTATTTAAAAATGTACGATTTGTTGCTTGTATTAATAGACAAGCATATTTTAATCGATCTCCGGTCGTTAATTATAGCGTACTCTAATGATATACGTATTGATTAAATCAAGAATATATTTACGTTTTACATTATTTAGAATGTAACTAGTACTGATTAACTCTAAAATATTAACTCTACACATAATTTATAAGCGCGAAACTATTTTTGAAAAAAGATTATTCAAATAGATCAATTTCTGTCTTTTATTCTCCGTTTTTTATTTTACGTCCATTTCTAATCCAGCGAAATTTATATTTTTATTATTTATACGATTCGCTTTGTACCAGATTAAACATCGTTCGGTTATCATGGATTTTACACGACAATGCCGCGTGTATAATAATGACAAATACTATCGTCCGTTTTACTTTTCGAGCTTCCGTAAATTCTCGGTTCGTGCGCCCCGGGCAAATCCCTTCCTTATCCCGGCTGCGACGGCGTTAAATTCTTGACGATGCGAATTTCAAGAGCGCGCGGGGAGGGTCTTCCATTTTACTTACACGAGATCCTCTTACGATAGGAATCAACACGTAGATCGTGCGCGCGGCAGCGTCGGCTGTAAGGAGGAAAGACATTCCACTGGCTCCCCTCGTGGGGCTGATCGAACGTGTACCGAGTCAACCCTATTTTCACCCCTCGAGTCATAAGGTGGTAAATTCTCGGTCCCCCGGGCGAACTTCGGTAAACATCGACGTTAACTTAGAAGAACGAGAAAACGGAAGAGAAAAAGAAAGAGAGAGAGAGAAAATGAGGGATAATGCAGGATCCATGCGAGGCGAGAACTTATTCGTGGTGAATCTGATAGGAATCAGATTAACATGATCGAATGTGCCACATATCTAAATACTTTATTATTATATTCGCATTATACATATTTGCAAGAAAACAGTTTGGAATAATTTTGAATAAATCGGGCATAATAAACTTTTCAAAGTGTTTTTATCTCTGTTAAATCGAGATACTGATCGAGATATGGGATTATCATCCTTATTTGAAGATAAATGAAAATGTAATATTTTAATATCATTTAAATATATAATTTTAAGAAAAGTAGAAAGAAAATATGATTGGAGAAAAATTATATGAAAATATAATTATCAATTTTTTTAAGAGAAAACTAATGTACCATCGAATTTTTGGCGATATTCTTTACAATCTGCAGAAAATAATTTAAAAGAAGAAATAGTACATATCTAAAAGAGGGAAGGAGAAAACGTCTCTTTTTCATAAAAATTGAAATCCTCTTTTCTTGCATTCTTTTGTTTTTTGAACCTTTGAAGATGCGTTCAATTTATCATACGAGATAATAAATTTCCTTGTCATACGTAGCTCGACGATAAATACGATGTAAGTTGAGAGCTGTCGTCACGAATTCATGGTATAATCGAGAGATAGAGATAGTTATGCTCTATCAATTCTCTCTCTCTCTCTCTCTCTCTTTCTTTCTTTTTAGTTTCATTAATTAGATCTCGAACTTTTTATAAGCGCGTCAAGTTCGATCGATGAGTGTTTACCAAGACGCTGAAGTGATTCAAAGTGGTCTTCAGAATTACTTAATATATAAATCTATCGAGGAAGTTGCGGCTATAAAACACTCCATTTTCGTTTAACTTTGAAGATATCGATGGCGCTATTATTTCTGCAAAAGAAAGGCGTGAGGAGGCTAGACAAACAGATTTGGGTCGCGTAAACGTTTTACATTGAATTTCGTTATACGGAAATTCTCCGTAAGGAAATCGTTGTAAATAATTAGTAAGCGTTGTATTATACATATTTGACGCGGTTGGTATTACTACGGAGACCTGTTACAACGTATATCGCAGTACGCTCTATTTCCCCAAGGAGTAATCACGCGATCGTTATATTGTATTTAAATGTGAGCGAAGCGCAGAGCTCGCAGGCGCACTAAAAGTTTCGAAATATTAAGTTTAGAGGCTTGGAAGTTAGTTAATTTTGTTTCGTGGCTTTGTTTGTCCGTCACATTGTTCGAAATTATTTCAGGAATAATACTAATTACACGCGAGCAACCGCATTCTGTCTCGCTACATCGTCCGGTATCCATTAGTAATTCCGATTCTCCTTTATTATGTCTGCTATGGAGACTAAAGAGATTTAACTGCGAGCTCTACTTCGGTTTGGAGACTATCTCCTAAAACTAGTCACTTCCAGTGTCGTAAATTGCTGATCCATCGTATATGCGTTTGTGCAGATTAGTCGGCAGAACGTGCACATACAAATTAAACTATACATAGTATCTAATTGAATTATTTAACTCTCGGCAGCAATTTATATTTTCTCTGAAACTTTCGGATTTGTCACATGGTTCGCATATTAATTTACGCTATTGGATTATTTCTGATTTAGATATTAATTAAGATTAATATTTAATTAAGAAAAACTATCACGACCAGCTCTCGATTTACTGAATGAGCCATCTCCGTGTAATTTTATAACATATACGTAATTCTAATTTAATTTAATGGCAAAGATAATTTAATTACTTTGAGTCTCTGGTAGCATCTCGTGTATATTTCGCTTAACATATTTTACGAAAATATGTTGTTTATTATATTATCAGTAATTCTCATTTATTTATTTATTTATTTTTTTTTTTTCGATGATTGTTTTCCAACTGGAAATTTCACAATGGTTCTGGCTTCAGTCTCCTTTTTGTTCGCAGTCGTCAGGATATCGTGTGTTTTACTCTTTTATTTCCTTCCATACTTCAGAAAGCTATTGTTCTTTCGTTTCTTCATACGTGACGCGCATGCGCGCACGTGAGATTGATCGCGAACGGGCCATGTGCCCATCGTAAACCATGCAACGAGAGATCCAGCGGTCCGTGACGAGTTATGCCTTTCCCAAGCGAGTTGTTTCCTGCGGATGCTCTACAGTAGCGGCTACCGGACACTAGTTCCTCTCCGCGATATACCGGGAGGGAGGCATAAAATTCCATATCGATAGATCGACGATAGACGCGAGTCGGCAGGAAGTACACCGAAGATGCATAAATTCAAATTTGCTGGATTTTATTCTCGATGGTTTTTATGACATTTCCCCCGGCGGAGAATTTAAATTGAGTTTTTCACGCTTTCCGTTCATCGGTTTCGCCGATGCGATACCGATGCCATCCGTCACTTCCACAAGTGGCACCTGAAATTGCTATAACCAGTTTCCGAGAGCTGCGATGTGCTCGAATCGATTGTCCGAAACGAGTTCAAGACACGCTAACAAAGTATTCAGGAAGGGGAGATAACTCATAATCATTTACATATAGCATTTATTTAGTTCCTTATAAATATATAGTCTCGATTTTTATCTCACATTTTTTTCACGAATAATATAAAAAAAAAAAAGATTTTTTTTTTATGAGACAATTATAAATCACTGAGTACTAATGTTCCCGAGTAAAATTCGTCTTGTGTCTTTATTTAATCATTCGTTTATCAAACGAAAAATTTAGTATTTTATGGTTTATCATAATCATTAACTTTTCCTCGAGCGAGAAAATTAAATCGGAATGATTTTCCCTCGTGCAGGCGACGATGTAATCGCGATACATTTTTAACGTACGAAGGATCGAGATTGAACGAGGTTAAAAATATTATTTTCTAAGATGCGATGATAAGAGGTGAAAATTAAATTCCACGCGCTTTTGGTTGAATTTCATTGTCGGCATTGCGTGGACACAATCCGTGGACACGTCCGTCGTTTTAATTACTTCGCTACGAGCGCCGGATTCGACAAAAGATCACGACGAGAGAACGAGAATAAAGTGGCGAAAATGGACGAAGATGTGCCGCTATTTCGCGGTAATACTACTCTACTACATCGAGATGCCGAAGCAATTTCACTTGGAGGTTTTTCAAATCGCCAGGACTTTTCCTGCCCGAGACGTTCCATTTCGTTTCTGCAAGGGAAGGGCGTAATGTCGCGTCCGGAAATGAAATCCTTCCGAAACTGGTTGGAACAGCGGATCAAGGAAATCTGGCCAGCTTGGAAACTACGGTCGTCTCTTCTCTCGTCGCGAAAAGTAAACTCGACCGCGAAATCATTCTCGCCGTATTCGGTCTCGCGCGATTGCTATTTATCTCGTGCCAAAACATCCATCGCATTCGGAACATGTGACATTTGTTTGCGAAATGGAACATTAATGGAAAACGGAAAGTCGAGTTGTACTCGAAGCACGAGTTGATTGAACTGACGATTTTTCTGTCGCAACAAATAATATCATGACCGAGATCCGATAATGATTCAGCTTCCTCTCCCTGCATATGATAATGCGCGTACAAAGACGACACGTATAGGAGAGACGTCTGATTGTGCTCCACTTCACCTTAATAGCGACGAGATAGAGAATCTACACGCTTCCCGAAATGATAATGCAAAGGCGGTATGAAGTTACTGGATATTTACGCCCACGAAACGTCAAAGAGCATAATGACACGTGCGCTGACCCGTTTGCCTCAATAACCGCATCTGATACGCGTTACCTTGAGATTTAATTTTGTTTCGGCGTAATGGATGTGATGATCTCGCGTTCGCTTGTGGTCATACTCGATACAATTACGTGTAGCTATACATAGGCGTGAAAAATTTTAAAAATAAGATATCGAGAAATTTGTCAAACCAGAAATCTATTGTGGGAAGGATTTATATATATAAAACTAAGATTTTACTGCTAAAAGATTTTTAATTCAAGATTATGACAATAATAAACTTACTTTAAAATACATTTAAATCATATTTTGCATCTATTGAATTGTGTCTTACAACACTGTCATCAATTAAAAGAGAGCTCTATTAATTTTTAAAGAAAATATCGCCTTTAGACTTGTCAATTCACAAAAAAGCACAAAAATTTTAAAGCACAATAAAATAAACATTTTAAATAATATATTTAAAATTGTGTTTACACGTGCCTATATTTGTGTGATAATTTGTATGCAACGGGATTATTTCGAGCTCCAAGATGTATATAAGAAGGTTAAACAATGCAATTTCTGTCACGCTACAACATCGAGCAACGAGAGGATTGATGGTTCTCGCCGGTATCATCAGGTAGACGCACAATTTGCATTTTTGTTCTCGGCCCTGGGGCTCTTTCATCTTCGTATCCAAACATCATAGCGCTCCAAGGAGCGTTTTCGATGCAATTCGCGCAAAAGAATACCGACACGGCCGAAGGCACCGCTCGGAAAATTGGAAAGCGGAGGGGTGGTTACCGTTCCTCATTTTCCGGTATCATCCCTCTCCGTCTCATCGAAACATTACTTTTTATTCTTTTTCCTCGACGTCGACATTAAAGTAGTTGCAAAACCGACAACCTTACCGCTCCGAAATGGGTTTTGTCATTTTCTCGTGGCCGCAGTTATTTTTTCAACGATGAAATATTGAAGATGTTATGACACTTAATTAAAACTTGGGTAAAAAAATAAATATTATTTAAGAAAATAGCTCGCACAATTATAGCGGCGGGTACTATTATTTAGAAACCAAGCTTGCTCTCTCTTTCTCTCCGAATTCAGAATAATCCGTAATAACAAAGAAGATTTTTCCGAGTCATATTTATTTATGCAAGATTGCAATATTTCTTTGTCACATGCGACTTTAAGTGTTAATTATTCGATATATTGATAAATCACACATAAAATAGTCATTTTATTTTATATTTAGATTTTTTTCTTTTATTCTATGCTTAGAGTTAGATCACAAAAATATTTTCCTGTTTGTTAATTTTCTGGACGGTTTGTAAATCCCGTTTGTATCGAATACGCTTTATCCATTTATTAGATTTTGTCGAAAGTGAATAGGATTACAAAAGCGGATGAAATTACAACGAAGCAGGACGATGACTCTTCAGTTTCGTTCATATCTCTTTGTTTTTAGACAGAATTATGCGAGGAAAGCTACATTTTTTTTATTGCGTTTGATTTTCATTCTGTGCTATAGATAACAAATAAAATAAGTTTAACAACTATTGCATTGTTCGTTGGATATTCGATAATTGGGGAGATTGAAAAATGAGAAGATTCATTTGGAATATGTCAGATAAAATGCATTTGGAACAGCATTCTGATATTCGTATTTTTTCTTTTTTTATTTTTTTACGATTGTGTTCTAATTTTATTTAATTATCAAGAAATATATGGACGTTTTCTAGTTTAATAAGAAGACCGAAAAATAGTGTCTTTCAATGATATGTAAGATGCAAATTATTAGTTTTTATTGTACGGTTTTATATGCACATTTGCAATATCATCTGTTTGCTAGATGTTGCAGCCGTAGTTTTTTCTTTTTCTTTCTTTCTTTTTTTATTTTTTTAAGCACCAAAAAGATGCCGGCGTGTTTGATTTATTTCTTCACGTTACATCCGGAGCGGAATTTTCACACTCTGAGATAAACTAGTAATACGAATGCATATCGATCCGTCTCCCGCTACAATGCATAAAAAGGTATGTCGTTGCAGTCTGTCTCATGCATCATATGTGTCCCTGCAGCTTTAGATGTCGATACGTTTTCATGTTTCGTTTCGAATTCTTCTATTCATCCGTGAACGAATGGAAATGTAGAAGCGAGTCGCAGCGTTTCATTTTCTGAATTTTTATTTTATACATATATAAGATATTCGCCGAAAAAAATATATAAGAACTTTGGTACTGACAATAAGGTAATATTTCTTAATGAATTTAGGAGAATTTTGTTTATTAATGATGTAATTACGAATTATTTAACATTAACAATTAACGGCTTGACAAATCAAGTATAAACGGATCGTTTAATTTCTTCAATTTATTTCAAATAAGTTTAAGAAATTTAATTATTTTCTATAGAATATATAATACCAACTTTTTATAATTATTTAAAAATTGTTTTGTTAAAGCTATGGGTGATATTGTATTCGCCTAGTGATTTGGATTCTATATTGAAAATTCAAGGCGAGAAATATTGGAATCTGATTAAAACTTTTTATTAAGGAATAATTGATTTCACAGATTCATTAAAAAATATAATTATTTTTCACACTTCGACACAAACCTCGCGTACATTCGATAACTAATATAATCGGGAGAGATTGTTATATTTTCTTTTCAGAAATATATATATATATATAAAGAGATTGCAATTGTGTTTTATCGATTGCATGACGGACTGACACCATCTCGTTATTATATAATAAATGAACGATAAGAGAAATATTTCCATTAACCTAGATAGATTGGACGTTGTCTAATAAACCTTCTGCGTATTCGGTTTTATACCCTCTTCAATGATTTAATTCTACGGATGTAATGAACGAGGGTTCTAGACGAGGATGGACAATGAGCTTATTACCTGGATCTTCTTTTTGTTTTGATGCCACGGTCTAAAAATAGAAACTAGAGAGCCTTAACATTTTCTTCTTTTCTTTTCGACTTCTCTGTACTTGAATGAAGTATAGATTTTTCACTCGCTATTACCCGTGAAACGAGAAAATATAATTATTCTATAAATATAATTTACTTCCATTATTCTAATATTGATATTAGAATTCCTTTTGATGTCTTGAAATTGCAGCGCTAAATATATTTGAAAAATGTCATTAAATATCAAAATAGGTAATAGAAAGATGAGCAATGCACACTCAGTCGATCCTTAATGATACCTTTATTATAACTTTTGAACGTATAATGTTATTAAGTAAGTACCTTTATGATTTTTGCCAGATACTAGATATATAATTCTTTTGCATAATGAAATTAAATGCCTGACGTAAGATCCCAAGATAGCTTATTTTCTTCTCAGTGGCACAAATTGTTTCCCTTGACTCTTTGTAAATTCTTTGCAGTATTTATATAAAATGGCTCTTTTTTCATGGGTATAAAAGTTATATCAAATAGAAAGAATAATCTCTGGAGTAATGGAATTTCTTTATAATATCGTAGCGTGTAAATACAGAGATGAGCAAAGAATACCTATTCTTGTAAGAATTAATCCTACGCACTTATATTACACAGTCACAGACATCCTCGCTTATCATTAGCGTGACACAGTTCGGCATCGCTTGGTATAAACAGGCTTGAAAGTATTAAGTGTTTGGAAAATTACGTGCCTCATTTACCGTGCTCAACGTTAAAAGTTATGCGTCTGGTATCGACCGGTTCTCTCATTTGCGCAATTGCACTTATCGTGAATGCGAGGCGGCGGAGAGTGCGCGCGTGTCTCGTAAAGCATAATGCTAGGTATTTGCCGGGTGCTCTTTAGAAATCGGTTAAATGACGCGACGAGGAAAGTGCATTTTTGCCCTGTATAATATTCATACGACGGCGTTGTTCCAAGAGAGAAAGAGAGAGAGAGAGAGAGAGAGCTTGTGCCGGGAGTAAGCGCGAAAGAAATTTTGGGATTCCGGACGGCGAGAAGAGAATCGCGACGCTTTTGCGACATCTCGTAGTAGACATCTCGGTGCTTTTCACGTAGCATGGCCGTTGCCACCCTTTTGTCGCGCACGATTTGTTCCGGATTTTTTTTACGAGGAAGAAAATGTCATCTAATATAAATTCGCGCTACGCTCTCGGAAATTACGACAGTGATCTCAAGTACGCGGAGGGAAGTTCTGTACGAACCTCTCTGGGTTATCCTCTGCGGAGTATTTTGTCTCGTAAACGTAATCGTGAAAAGGTACTACTGAACGCGATACAATTCTCGCGACGAATTTCTGAAGGATTTGACGCGACGATTCTTTCGGCCGGCAATCGTCTCAGATCACATTGTCCAGCATTTTTATCCTGCGATATGTGACAGCTGAGCTGAAAGTTTATTAGAGCGGAAAAAAGTCCATTTCCCTGTCAGACAAGCTCTGATGAGAAAATACCCGTATTAAATACTGTATTATTCGATCGACATGATTACGCGACCATCTCAGAAAATTTCTCCCGATATTTTTGTACGCCCGAGTTTGGCCGACCATTATTTATCTGATACGCGCTTTAAACTAGATAGAATGAAATATGATTATCTGTGTTATTTGTAGTTTGAAGGAAGTACACGACAGCTGTAATATTCTGAATATTTATAGCATAACTTTGTTTTCCAAGCGATCTACATACATCATATTTTTACATAGCAGGCCTTACGTCGAAGAATCAATACGTTAAGGCTATTCAACATTTTAGGATATTATATAATAAATAGAAATTTGAAATTAAATAAAAATTAAGTTCTAAAAATGTTTGGTAAGATTGTAAATTTTTTTAATGCGATACAGAAAAGAATGTGTTTCTTTCTCTGGCATTATATATAACTGAAAAATAATTATTTTAAATCAACAGAGATCTCTCTACCAATGTGTTTTAAAGAATCTATTGTTGCTTTTGTTACAGCTCGCCGGTTGAACGAGTACATCCGTCACTACGAAACACTGTCATATCCCGTCGAGGAGGTCCATCGAAGCCACCTGAGGGCGAAGAGGTCGATCAATCGCGACAGTACTGTGACGTTGAAGTTCCGCGCGCACGGCAGAGACTTCCACATTCGATTAAAGCGAGACTTGACCACTTTTAGTAACAATCTAATTATTGAGGGATCTACGGGGGAGAGACAGTACGACAGCATCTCCCACATTTACCTGGGCAATCTAGTTGGTATGTTCACAAAGATAAAAAAAGATACTTGCACAAGGTTTTCCATCAATCGCGTCTTTTTTCGATCTTGGATCCACATATCGGTTTCTGAAAATTTATGATTAAAAGAATAGCCATTTATAAAAATATTTTACGATGTTGTATTATATATGCGAACAAAATTGTTATAATATAAACAATAAAATACATGGATCATAAAGTTACATAAGGTTCCTTTTTTTTTTTTTTTTTTTTTTTATTCTTTTATATATGCAATTTTCAGAAATGAATACCAGTTTAATTTATTCGAACAATAACTTTGCTCTCCAAAATTAATTATAATTGTTTCTATATGGGAAACGAGATGTGTTTTTCACAAACGTGTTGGATTCAATAAATTCTTTTAATGAGAGAAGGAAATATAAATAATATTAAACAAAATTAAAATTATGATCATTCTCTCGCAATTTCCACTGCTATTTTAGTAAGTTTAAAATTGCAAGTTCTTTTTATATTATTTTTCGAAATAGACAATGGATGGGTTGTGATTGATGATGCAATATATGTATTTACATATGTATTTCATCGACTACGTCACTTGGGGTTGACTCTGTTTGTCTTTCGTTTCTAACAATCATGCTATGTTTTCCAACTTTTCCCATTTCAATAGTATTCGTTATTAAAGGGAAGTGCAGCTGTGCATAACTTGTGCATGTACTATAGAGCGCTAGAGGTCTATGACTGGAATATTCTATTATGCGTCGATGCACTTCTCCAAATATAGAGTCGTGGTATTATGATATCGTACTAGCAATATCTCTCTCTCTCTCTCTCTCTCTCTCTCTTCTCGGTGCCCCATATATTCACACAAATGATACCGTCAGCGTATAAAGTTACGTGGAATCGATCGATAGCAATCGTTTAGACTTCCTGTTCGCGACAAGCTGTCGTGATAAAATTATATGAATTTATTTATTTTATCTAATAGTATCACACTATCTTTCGAAAATAAGAGCATCTATCGAAAAAAATAATGGTATGCCATTGTTTTGACATACGAAAGTAATAGAATGACTTCGTATACGCCGAAAGAGAAAAGAAGGTACGCAAAAAACTCGAAGTCAAAAATTGCAAAAATGTTTTTATTTGAAAATCTTATTCAGAATGTTTTTCTTTGTTCAGAATTTAAATTGAAATAATGGTGTATGTTCGTGTAATTATCGCATGCAATTTATCTATTTTAGCACCGAACAATATTATTTTTGGCTTTATGTCAAGTGAATGTCAGTTCTAATAGAATCTTAAGGTGAAACTTAGTTACAGAGCGCTTTTTATTATTCTAAAGTTGTAACAAAATATAGAATCTCTAATCAAATTTTCGCTGAAGGGAAAGCCACTGTCTTCAAATTTACCGTAGAATATAAAGTTGAACCTTAGACACTCTGCATATTCTCAAAGAACTTCCGTCAAAATAAACTGAATGTAACAGAAGTACAGAGAAGTGCTCTCAACTGTACAAACAAAGAGCCATACTTAAATTTATAACCGCGTCTGTCTGTCTGACCTCCAGGCCGAAATGTTCGCTTCGTCGTCGATGTGCATTCTGGTTGCATTCTACACGTTGTGTAACTTCAACGAGGCGGTATTATTTCTTCGTCTAGCTTTGTGTGACGTCCCCGGTAGCCAGGTGTGACACGCAAAAGTGCCAATGTAGATACTGACTGGAACCTTTATTTCCAGTCTAATAATTTGCGGGAACCCAGCATGCAGGCAATAGGACGTTTTAAATTATGGATCAGGGCGACCAGGTGCTTACGAGAATGGTTTATCTCTCACTCGCGTATTCGCGCCACGATCTTTCCCGTCGACCCGGTTACAGTCGTGGTCTTTGCCGAATAATGCTACGAGAAGGCATACTTCAGATCAGGATCAAAGAGAATTCTAAAAATTGCGGGCTTAGCAAGCATTTCATTGTTAACGAGCTATTCGTATAACTTGCTATATTTATAAGAAGTTTTTTGATTCTAAGCAAAGAATTTATTTCTAAATTAAGCTATATCTTTTGTGCCAAATTTTTCAGAAATCAATAAAAATATATAGTTTTTACATAAATTTATTGTAAACTGGAATATTCAAAGATTTTTTTATTACTGAAGTTTCTTAATTAGTTATGAAGAAAAGTAATTTATTTAAAAGATTAATATATATACTTTTTCTAAATAGAAGTCGGCTTATAGCTATTATATAATAATTTTATTTGGTATTTTTGAACGTATAAAAATTTAAAGAATATAACGTGTTAATATACATATCTTTGTAGTCCGAAATTGGGAAAAAGAATTCTGAAGTGATGTTAGAGACTTGCTGAACATTTTTGGTACCGGAAGCGAAAGATTCCCTTTATCTTCGTGTCAAAAGAAATTCTGAATTGTGATAAGCTCAGCTGTGCGCGAGCGTGACTTCGCTTTCCTGCGATCTATTATTTAAAAGGAAAAAGGAATATGCGCCATGATGCTGTAGAATATTCTCTATATTATTGTCGTTTATCTGCTATCTGCAATACATTTATGTTAGATTTTGTCTGACGCTTTTAATAATTAAACTGTCCTTTCACATCCGACACATTGGTTGAAAATGTGTCGCAAAATATTTTTCATGTATAATATGTGACAATGATACAATTTCACTGTTGGCTTCTGCACCAAATTATATTTTTGTCGATAAAAATATATATTTTTAGTTTTTTTTTTATGCAGAGGGAGATACAATATTTATTGCAGGTTTTATTGAAAAAATTTTCGCATCGAATAATATAGGCTTCCTATATAAATTGAATTCTCGAATTTCATGGATCGTGAAAAAAACATTTTATTCTATTCTGTAAATTATGTAATTTTATTTTCCTTGATATATCGATTTCATAATACCATTTATTTTGTAATATTAAACAAATATTCTAAATGGCATCGAAAATTATAATTATTCCTTCCAATTACGTATATTAGAGAATTAAAAAGAATAGTAAGTTTCTTAGTTATCCATAGTAACAAACGTTATAAATCTTTGAACAAATTGAAAGATTTTAGCAAAAATAAATTGTAAATTATTCCAGGATAAATATGCATAAAAGGTTACACGTTACCGATTTTATCGCTACTTAAATATGTTGTAGGGGAGGTTTTTCTGAGTAATTCACCGCAAGAAAAAAGTGGGGGAAAGCATTCGTTTAAAAGATGTGACAAATTAAAATTTCACAGTTTTAATGCTTTTTCTCGCATATTATAAAATAATATTAGGAAAAGTAAAGTTTGTGTACGTTGTATTTGTTGCAGGGTAGGATGGAAAAAGTATTTGTTTACATTTAGATACACGATCATAGATATTTTCGCTTTGCGTGAAAAATTGTAAACCCATGTGGAACATTGCTTCGCATTGTAAAGTATATGCGTGGATACAGTGAGTTTCGCGCCTCTCTCTCCCCCTACGGGGGGGGGGAGGGGTCTATTTCCGGAAGATATAATCTAACCCAAAGCTATTTCTAATTTAAAACTAAAATTTGGCTTCGATTACATTATATAACCCATCTATGACCCTGTATCTATCTCGTAAATGTAAACAAAAACATTTCCTACGTTCTCTGCAAGAAATAAAATGTACACAAATATCACTCTGTTCCTAATTTTATTTTATAATACTTTAAAGAAAGTATTAAAATTGTGAAATTTATTATATCTTCTAAACGAATGCTTTCCCCCACTTTTTTCTTGCGGGGAATTACTCTCAGAAGAACCTCCCCTACAATATATTTAAGTGGCGATAAAATCGGTGAGGTATAATCTTTTATGCATATTTACCAATTTTTTTTTAACTGAATTTTAATCTACGATTCATATAATGGCAAAAAATATTTTTTGTTTAAAATAAAAATATCCAATTCAATTTTATGTATGGTATATCCAATTTTTCGTTATTGAAATGCCGATATTAATAGTTGAAGAATTCGTAGATCGTGGAAAAGTGACAATTATGACAATTCATATATTAAGCATAGGTACTATTAACAATAGCGGAGAAAGAGAGAGAATGGAGTAAATGGACAGAGGATATGATATACATTCTGTATTATAAATTTATATATTTATAAAATTTTTCAAAAATTTATATGCTTATACATTAATTTAGAATTAAAATATATAATTTTAATTACGAGTTAATTTAAATTATCAGTTTTATAATTAAATCCCATATAACTCTGTCCAATTCTCTTCACTTTTTTATTTTTCTCGAGAAAAAGATGAAAAATATATCTGCTATAATTTTTCCTACGTGCATCTTGGTTAGGCGAATAAATTAGACAGCGAGGCAGGAGCAGCACGTTGCTGCGTAAGCCAGTAATTTCTGGCACAGAAAGTTTTAGCGAGCGACAAAGTTTCAACCATCGTCGATACTTTTTCAGGCGAAACGAAAGTTCGCAATCGTCCGTAGGCGAACATGGTTTCGTACTCGTATGTACTGCCTATCCAAGTATTTATGTTACCTTCATAACTTTCTTTGCTTCTAGCCATAATGAAACGACAGGTTCAAATGAAAAAAAAAAAGAAAAAAAAAGAAAAAAAAAGGTGATATTATGTTTTAATGTTTGATGTTTCAGAGATAATTAGATATAGTAATTATTAGATACATAGTTATTTCTAATAATATTTATATATTATATTTTTGATTTTGTTTAATTAACGTAATTTTTTATATTTATATTTGTTATAATTATCGAGTGCTTAATTTATAAATCGTAACGATAAGTTTTTGAGAAAATTTTATATAGAGTGATTCTGTCACTTTTCTCTTTTTCTCTATCGCTCGCGCGCGGTCCCTGATCATATATTTTCCATTTTTAGGTGAGCCTGGTAGCCATGTGTTCGGAAGTGTCAGTGATGGAGTCTTCTATGGGAAGATAGTATCACCGAAGAGTGGTGCATGGTATGTGGAAAAGGCGCATTACTATTTTCCGCCGCACGAGATAAACGAGACATTGCATTCGGTGATCTATCACGAGGATGATGTCGGTGATCCGTATATGAACGTTCGACAAGGTAAGGTGCAAAATAGCATAAATTTCTTTTCCTATCGATAATTATGTTTAACGTTTTCGAAACATACATTATTTTGTTCACATAAGTTTGTAAATATAATTTATTTTTTCTTCTCGAAATTTTCGAGAAAAATAATATTTTTAATTTAACAAAGATATATTGCTTTATTAGTTGTGATAATAATTGTTATGATCGCCATGCATGAAAAGTTTATTAATTAATAAGACGATCATGAATCTCTGAAAATGTTTGAAACATTTGTCTGGATATGCACTTCAATGACGGCGACCTCGAAGTGTGATAGCTTACGATATTACAACATCCGCTTTTCGTTGCGCATCCCTTTGTCCCGCAATACCTACACATCTTCTCGGAACATACGTTCTCTCTTCTCTCGCAACGTCTTTTACTTTACTTTCTAGCATGGTTCTTTAGCAACCGTCTTTAAAAACACCCATCCATCAGAATCGACTCGCCTTAATGAAAAGATGTTTTTGGCTTTGATATTTGAACCGTGATATATTTAATCAAGAAACATATTATTTTTTTTTATTATATTTGAAAATCAAATTTTCGTAAAAATAAAATTATTCGAAATTTGTCAGAAAATTAGCACATTTGAACCAAAATGCTCATTCCATGTACGCGCTATCGGGAAGTGGCAAAGCAATTCAACGACTGATGCAAGACTGTGTTTAAGGGAATACGATTATCGAAAAGTCCATGATTCAGAACGAGAGAGAGAGAGAGAGAGAGTACGAATGTACCATTTACGGTATCGTTAAGGAAGAAATAGTCCATTCGGATAAGTGCGTAGGAGACTGCAGAAAGTGCAACCTCATCCTGAATCGGTTGTAGTCAGCGCGACGATTATACGAACGGGTGGCGGATTTTCTCCTGCGAAATCCACAGTCGTCACCGTGTTTATGATAGTAGCGTAATTGGCCAACGCTGAAATAAACAGCTGGCGTATCGCGTGTAATATTTATCGCGCCCATCCGCCCGTGCATGGCTGCGTGGACCGAATCGTGCCATCTCGCTCTGTTTGCTGTCCGGAAACACGTCCGACGTTATGAGTTTGCTGCACTTATTGGCGTACTATATAAGGCACGATGATGCGAAGGAGAGAGTAGAGCGGGATATAGTATAGAACGTACTTCTCTCATGTTTTGCGGCTAAGTCTTCCCGGAACGCTACACGTGATGCAATATTAGACACAAATAAATTTAGCACTGAAAAAGTAATTCCAAAAAGAATACCTCATCGAAATATAGTTTGAGATAAGAAAAATGCGTTACGAGAGATTTGTGCAAAGTTTTAAATCGATATAGTTTTTTTTTCTTTTTTTTTTAAATAAAAATGTGATAATAATGATTTTTTTTTTATTTCTACGTTAATTATAAATGGTACAGAGACATGTCATGAGATAACTCTAATTTATTTTAGTGATTTAGCACTGAAAAAGAAATTTTAAGAAAAGGATACATTATTGAAATAAAACTTGAGATAAGCAAAATGCGTTATGAGATTTGTGCAAAGTTTTAAATGGATATAAGAAACTTTTCTAGAAAAGTAAAAAATTTTTTAAATAAAAAAAAAGAAGTAGCAATAATAATTTTTTTTATTTGTACGTCAATTATAAATGGTACAGCGATACATCATTGAGATAACTCCTTATGTCAACGATTGAAGCAAGCGTCAGGAAAAACAAGCGGTAGTTGATCCGTCATCTCGTCTCGTCGTTCCTTTCATTTCTATTCTACTTTGTGAAATGGCAATAATCTCTATTAAATACTGACACGCGTAGGCAACGGTAATAGGCAGCAGCAGCATAGACAGCCAATATCGTCACATTTGAAACGTCGAGTCATTAAAGCTCGCGGCTTACGGTTAACCCGCCAATAAAGCCGACAGCCGCGATTATTTCGACTATATCGACAGCGACATTATCGGTTTATATTTATGTGAAACGTCTTCTTCTTTGGATTAAAGGAATGCCTATGGGGGAATATGATTTAGTCAGTTAACGTTGTTGCGGTATCATCATATATGAAAGAAATAAAAATATGATACGCACAAATAAAAATATGATACTCAAACGTTATAAAATATCTCTCACTTCTGAGAATATAAAAGAGATTAATAAACTCTACGTGTGTAATATAGCGGAAAAAGTTGCATAAATAATAGCTACTACTATATCATTTGAAACGAACTTGTCGGATATTATTCGCATCATTTATGATTAGAGTTATATAAAAAGTACTGAATAAGCGAAGAATAGATAAAGAAAGCGAGGGAAGAATCGTATAATTTTTAAAATTACGTCTTTATTAAATAAAAGAGGAATAATTTATAGTTAAATATATGGATCTTTCTAGATTCTGAAAATGGAAAAGAATAGCGCAGATATAGCGAGAAACGCTGCTCATATCAAATAGTTTCTTCATATTGTGAGTACGAGGACATTTTCTCCTCGAAATTACCGATCTAATCGCGTGAATTGATTCCCAATGGAGCAGAGATGTTCTCGCACGCGTACGCAGATATTTCCGCACGTAACGGCGTCATTGTGCATCGCGATTCAACACCCAGGAGACCGCGACAAGGTCGCCATTAGTCGCCGCAGCATTACGTCCATGTATTCGCTTTACACAGATACGCTTGAACATATTGCGGAATTACGCCAATGATCAAGCCGCGCCTCTGTTTCGGTGATAGCTCACACTATGTATAGATTGTATAGTACGTGACTTGGCGGATTTCGCGTATCTCGTTATTATTCGCTCTGTTTCCTATCTTAAGATCTCTCAACATAGACTTCGGGCCTACCTTATAGGAGAATTTCGAAGCGCAACGTATCCCGGTTCTATCGATGATGTAAGGCTCCCACGTGGCTCGTGGATGTTTCGAGTCCCATGACCAGATTCAGAATTAATGGCAATGAACTTTGCCATTAATTAGGAACCTTGCGGTGCTTGCTCGGAATGGCTTACAACTCACGCTCTCAGATTTTCATCTACCGTAGTTCAGGAAGCAGAAACACCTTTGGCCTTTATTAATGTGTGTGTGAAACTGACGTATCATGGAAAGTGTATTATTAAGAAAGATTCTAGATTTATAAATTTTAAAAAATTTATTTTTTATAGTTTTATAATTATTAGTAATTTAAACAAAAAAATCTCTTGCTATTAAAAATCAAAGAAATTGCCTAATAACAGAGACACATCACGTTTTATTTTATTTTACGAGATTTTTTTATATTATTTTTTGTGAAATATAAGAAAATTATACATGAGTTTTCTAGCAGTTCTGTCTTCTAGAAGCAAAAAATATCGATTAAAATGAAATAACGACGAGCAAGCATTGTTGCAAGCTTATCAAGATGAAAAGTATATACAAAATCCAAAGTTCCATTTATTATAGAGTTATTCATGTATAATTCTGTAATTATTTATGCATTTTAATAATAGTTTTAACAATAAAAAACAGTATTACACTATTTTTAAATATGTATAATATTTATTTCTTAATAAATTATTCTTTAAATAAGAATTTGAAAGAGTTCTTCAACTTTAAAGAACTTTTATTCGAAAATTCTTTAAGTTTCGGCAAGCAGCGCTAATTCGTAGATATTTCAAGAATTTTTGAAGTTTATAAGAGTCTTAAAAGATCAAATTATTTGATGAAATTATTTTTTAAGATTTCTCGGTGAATACTGTGCGAGTTTGTATGCAAATAAAAAATAGGGTTTTTATAGTTAAAAATAATACCAAATAGATAATATTTTATATTATAACATTTTTTATAATTAAAATTATATTCCGATTAAAAAAATTAATTAAAAATATTATTTATTTTTATGTAGTTGAATTTTCTGCAGTCCTAAAGCTATTCATTATATAAACATTCACTGCTTTGGCACAAAAATAATAATTAAGAAATACTGATGTATGTGCTTTGTCAGTATTTATACCGTCATCGATACAATTTCTACGATTATATTCCAATTATATGAGATAAATGATTGGATTTCGGATGTTATAAACTTCCAAATACATAAAGCAAATATTTTCAAGTTTCTAGGCGCGAATTCATATCAATGACTACGACAGAGAAAACTTTTTAGGACTTCGATGTTTTCTATGCTCGATAAGTTTGCACAACTGAATACTCGCAAAACTTTTTTCATCCACATTACGTTTTTATTCCCGATTAAATGCACACACGCATATACGGAGCCATTACTAGGCAGTACGCAATGTACATTCCAGCGTAGGGCACAAAATTTGAAGGGACGCAAAATTTTAATAAGCGCCAATAATTTTTGGAATGTTCAAAAATATGTGAATATTGATCGCTCGGTCTTCGATGATCGCTCTTACCTGATCGCTCGCTTGTAGAATCTCGTTTAATCAGATATAGGATTTAGTAATCCTAGCAATGGAGAAGGAAGTGGCCAACAACTTTTACAAGGATATTATAGAAATATTCGCAAAGGCTAAGGCCAGAAAACGTAATTTTTAAATTGCTTTTATCTTATTTTTTTTACAAAACGTATTATTAAAAAAAACAATATAAAAAATATATTTACCTTCGACAATTTTTAAAACAAATATAAAAATAAAAAATATATATAAAAATTTAAAAATATAAAAAATATAAAAAAAATATAAAAAAATATAAAAATATAAAAAAGCAAAATAAACGGAACCATTTCTCTGCTACGTCCTCGTCGTGGTTCTGGATAGCGCTAAAAGCAAGAATTTTTGAGATTATTTTTTATTTGCCTATGCAAAAATTCGCGCCGGGGAGGCGTCTAAGACAATATATTTATATTCGGATAGATGTGTGAAATAATATAATTTGTTGCCTTATAATAGAGTGTGTATAAACAATTCTTATATGAATATAACATGAGAAAAGTTTAGTTATTAAATTATTTAGTTATTATTTAGTTTTTGAAAACTAAAATATTTTTTGCATTAATAAAAGATACTGCGGTTTATAAAATTTTTATTTATTTTTTATTTCGTTAAAGGGATATTTATTAAACCTATAAGGTATGCATGCTGATATCATATACGATAAAATTATATATATATATATATATATGTATATAAAACAATATTTAGTATATTAGTCTTTTTTAAAAATTGATTGATGAAATCGTTTAAATTTTATTAATACTTTTCTTAGAAAACTTATCAAAACAAATTTATGTAAATGTATTATATCAAAATGATAACTTCAAAGTGATAATAAATATGCTAATATTTTTTGATATTGTTTTTAATTTTTTGATTGATATTTGGGAGAGAGGGGAGACGAATAAATTCTTAAAATTAATTTTTAGCAAATTTATAATGTTAATATTATCACGTTTTATAAAAATCATGTTGAGTCAATGATGAATTTTTTCAGGTGATGGTGGTGGATGTGGCATTACTAATAGTGATGTGATAGAATGGATGGAAAGAATCCAGAATTCCGCTTTACCGGATGAACCGCCTAAGACGCTTTCATCGGCAAACCAAAAAGAGCCGAAACCAAATGTCGCACCGTGGAACGGGGATCGAGAGACTCCTGGTCACAAGTACAGCAGAGAAGCTAATGAACCTAGTCATCGCAGATCACGAAGAGCGACCAGATCGAAGGAGAATAATACCTGTTCACTCTTCATACAAACGGATCCTCTTATATGGAGGCATATCTCCGAACAGGTATACTTTACTTTTTTCAAGTAGATTGTAAATATCGCAATTCTGCTAAGAAAAATTAGCCTTTAAATCTATTAGGCTGCTTTTCTCAAGAAATATATGTACAATCTCTTGAATGTAAACTTTTTTCAAAACTAAATATAATTAAAAACTATTTCTCTTTGAGAATATCTGAGTGTCGTTTACATTGCAGCCAGAAATGTAATAGATATATCATCATTTCTCTCACATATAAAACTTACATCAAATCTGAAAAAATTATGTAAATACGAAAAATTAACATATTTTATTAATTTTAAATTTAAGATATACTTATATTTTATCATTTTAATTTTTATGCCGAATTTCTCGGAATTAAAAATAAAAAGCATTCTTTTTTCTATGTCTTGCTGTTTAATTTATCAAGTGATAGTGGATGACGCAAAGCTGGCATTTATAACTATGTAAAAGAAGTCAGGGATTAAAGTCAGGGATAGCACATTGTTATAATGACCTAATTCTTGTTGGCAATTTGTAACTGGAGAATGCTTATATCTTCTTGCACAATAGAGAAATACCTCGAATACCGACCGTTCTTTTCCTATAGTCACATTCATATGCATTTTCATCGGTTGCATGGTCAGTGCAATTTTCCTTTGCATTTTCTCAACAAACCAGACACTGTCCGCATTCCGACGTTTTTCACACAAAAAATATTTTCATCCCTATGCCCTATGTCCCGCAGCCTTTGATATCGCCATGATATACGCTGCATAGTGCAGTACATTCCACCGGATCTGCAATTTTAATGACAAATTTTTTTAAACTGTTTTTCGTAAAAATTTCTAAAGAGTTTTGTTCGCGCGCATATTCAATATTAAAATTCAAAGATTTTTCCACTTGTTAAATTTTAACATAGTACATAGAGCTACCAATCCTCGTTTTCACAAGGAATTTAATTTGATATTCAATAATAAGCTGTTTAATGTTGAAAAATGAGAATTTGCGTAACGCAAAGTCTGTCTTAGATATGAATATATGAGACAGAAAAGTTTCTGCGATGTCGCGCACAAAGAAAGAGATAGAATAATTTCAGAGTTTTGTCACAGATATTGAGCTCACGTTCATTTTTTTGTAGTTACATCACGATGCGGAGAAAACTAGAGAGGAAATATTGTCTCTGATCGCTCACCACGTCACAGCCGTGAATTACATCTATAGGGACACGAAGTTCGATGGCAGGACGGAACATAGGAACATCAAGTTTGAGGTTCAACGAATAAAGGTAACGGTATCGCATGCCGAAAATAGTACCAGTCTCCTGGTGAGCATTCTCTCGTTTGATTGACATTCAATATATCTGATATCAGATCGATGACGAGACGGCGTGTACGCCTCAACAGCCATACAGCGAACCAAATCCGTTCTGCTTGGAGAACATCGACGTCAGTAACTTCTTGAATCTGCACTCCCTATCGAATCACGAGGACTTCTGCCTCGCCTATGTCTTCACCTATAGGTGAGCGAGTAACAGAACATATCATGCCGTGTACATTTACGACTGGCTCGTAAATGTTATTTCACGCTTTGTCGACAGGGACTTCACCGGAGGCACTCTCGGACTCGCCTGGGTTGCGTCCGCCTCAGGTGCGTCGGGTGGTATTTGCGAGAAATTCAAGACTTATACCGAAACTGTGTCCGGTCTGTATCAGTCCACTAAGAGATCTCTGAACACTGGCATCATAACTTTCGTGAATTACAACAGCCGAGTGCCACCCAAAGTATCGCAGCTGACTCTGGCGCACGAGATAGGCCATAATTTCGGATCACCGGTAAGTACTATTACTGCAAAAAAAAGTATCGTCTTTCTGCCGCACGTGTGATAATCTGTTCAAGAATGATGGAACGCAGAGGTAACGATAACGATTACTTTTTTTTTCCAGCACGATTTTCCGCCGGAATGCAGACCGGGAGGCTTGGATGGTAATTACATTATGTTCGCCTCAGCGACGAGCGGAAATCGACCGAACAACAGCAAGTTTTCAAAGTGCAGCATTGGCAATATCAGCAACGTCCTAGATGCTATCGAGGATAATAAAAAGAGGAATTGTTTCACTGGTATTTTTATCTCAGATTTTCCTTCATACTAGCGCAATAGAAATAGATATATAATTGCTTATTCTGAAATTTTTATTTGCATGTTAAAATTTATATTTTTTACCTATAGGAGCATTTTGCGGGAACAAGATTGTGGAAGCTGGTGAGGAGTGCGATTGTGGATACGATGATAACGAATGCGTGGACAAGTGCTGCTATCCTAGACAGGTGTCCGAACTGGATAAAATGAAGAATGATACGGCGAAAGGTTGTAGTAGGAAATATGGAACACAATGCAGGTATATGGAAGCAAGACTTGATGATTTTGTTCTGATCGGATATGATTTATCTGATATCTTTTCGAATCGTATATTTCTCATAACTACTATTATGCATTTATAGTCCTAGTCAAGGACCGTGCTGTTCGAGCGAAACGTGCCAGTTTGTGCCCCTCTCTCATAGAGTTCAATGTAGAGCTGAATCAGACTGTAGTTACAATTCTACGTGCAGCGGGAGATCGTCCGAATGTCCAGCGCCGCTACCGAAAGCAAACAAAACTAGATGCAACGAGGGCACTCAAGTAAACTGGCTATTCTTATTCCGCATATGATTTAACGATCATTGGCACTTTCCGCTTCAACAATACACTATTTACAGTTATGCATCAACGGGGAGTGCACCGGATCCATCTGTCTGGAGTGGAATTTAACAGAGTGCTTTTTAACGAGTAGCATTATACCAAACATCGATAAGCGAAAGCTTTGTGAATTAGCCTGTCAAAATGGCACTGATGCATCAACATGTCGCGGTACGAGCGAGTTTGCGCACATGGTAGGACTGCCCGAAGGTGGTATGAGCCTCCGACCTGGTTCACCTTGCGACAATTTTCAGGTAAATTATTAAATAAATATTTGCGTAAAAAAATGTGCATAGGTGCACGATCACTTTTGTTTTTTCTTTAGGGTTACTGCGATGTTTTCTTGAAATGTCGTGCTGTCGATACGGAAGGACCTCTTGCGAGGTTGAAAAATCTGCTGTTCAACAAAGAAACTTTATCATCGGTAGCGCAATGGATAACTGTAAGTGCAGAGACGAATATTTTACTTGTCTATGCTGTTACTATTATTTATGTGTTTTTATCGATATTATAATTTATTATTGCTGCTTGTTTTATCTCTTTGTAGGAATTTTGGTGGGCGGTGCTATTGATGGGTATAGGTTTCATCATATTTATGGGATTATTTATCAAATGTTGCGCCGTGCACATTCCTTCCACTAACCCTAAAAAGCCGCCTGCAAGGCGCATCAGTGATACCTTAACAAGACCGATGAATACTCTTCGAAGAATGGTAAAAGAACACATAAATTATACATTTAGAAATTTTTTCATATCAAAGTTTAAATTGAAGGTTATTTGAAAAATTACACAACATTTTCTTAACGCATATTTTATTATTTATCATATTTATTACAGCGACATCCACACGGTGGAGGCGGGGCTGGGCCAAGAAGTATACCCCCAAGATCAAGTCAAGGTGGACACGGAACACGTGGACCCTCTCACGGTTACGGAGAGGGTAGAGGTGCTCAGTATTATCCGAAAGGTATATTAGCATATTAATATTTACGTACTTCTCGTTGCTTGAGTTTAATTCGTGTGCTTAAGCATTAATCGAACATGCATACGTTGATATTAATGTGAAAGAAAGAATTGCTAATATGGATTAAACCCAAGTAAACGTTGTTCGCGTTTTCTCATTCTTGTGTGACCTGCAACTACATCAATGTCTTTTCCTGTTTGCATCTCCCTCGCATTGATTGACGCGCATCACTACCTGATACTATCGTTCTATGACCTGCAGAGGTGAGCTGGGGCCTATATTCTATATGCTTGACAGGAGCAAATTCATGAATGTGAATATCGTTTGTATATAATGTAAATCACACACATACACATTTATTATATAACGTATAATAAAAGAGAACCTATATTTTTCTCCATCTCTCTCTATGAAAAATTCTTGTATTTGCTCCTAGCTCTTGTTCATGGCATTACACTGAATGCTAGCTGAAATACTTTTTCTTTCTTATTTCGTATAGGAGCCGAAATCTTTCCTTCTCATTTTATATCACCATTGTGTTGATTTTAAATTATTATTTTCCAGAATGGCATTATAGTTAGAAAGAGAGAAACAGTATGCCAAAGATGCACAAAAAATGCGGAGATCATGACGACTGTTACTCCCTATACTGCCATATTTTATTTGCTATTTACCCAATATACAATATATCGGCAGCAACCCCCTTTATTCTCGCATATCTGACATTATTTTTGGTTACATTTCATTTCATTTCATTTCATTGCCGAACGTTTTTCTAAACTTTAAGCAGGCTATCGCTCGGTTCCCACAGCTAGTGCGCCACCAAATAGTGGGTCAGCAGACAACTACGGCCGTTCCAATCACCCAGAGCTGTACGCCGGCGCCTATTCGGGCTCCGGGGGAGGGGGGAGGGGCGCAGCCTATGAGATGAGGCATCACAACAAGGTGTGACGATCCTAGGACGTCGTCACGGACTAGGGCTACCAGTCGCGGCGTTGCATCACGGGTCGTTGTGTGAAACGATTGCCAAATGCGAAGAGAATCGATCCATGTCATCTAAGGAGCGCGACGATGTCTCATAATCGAGGTCGAAGCAATAATGACGAGATACGCAGCGCGATAATATCGCATGATGATCGAACAGATTGAGAGGTCCGATGATATGCGTTTTTATCTTTGCGTTGAATACATATACCGTGCGAAACTTATAGATACGAAGAAAGTACGCATCGGTGATCAAATTAATCTCTCATTTTGTATCGATTCGATAAATGTGATTATCCGCAGAGACTAACGCTGCGAACGGCGACCCGGAAGATCAAATTGACGAAAGTTACAATAATAAAGTAACGGTGTCTATATCTGAGATCATGAGTACTGAGAGTTTTATATATGTAATCTTTTTTATGTAGTATCAATATATACGGATCTTTCGCGTTGCCATTCAAAGAACTCGTCGCATGATCAAATTTTAGAACGCTTCGGAAAGCCTTCGCCAATGTGAAGGTGATATTGTTATATGATCAAAGTAATTTAAATCGATGCAACTTGTGATTCATTTATCGCTTTAGCGATCGACGTTGTATTCGCACAGCGACGAATGCGGCGGTGTTAAAACGCGTCGCATTTTCGCCCTTCGAACATTACAAGCATTTAAGGCCAAGATTGTATGGTCTTTATGTGAAGGCGTCCTTCACGAGATGTCGATATTCGTGCATATCGCTCTCGAAAGTTAAATCAAGAGATTTTTATGATCGAGATCTCTATTTGTTTGTTAGAGATTAGATACAAGTTTAGCGGGGAATTGGCAATAAGACAATACGTCCTTTGGTGTAAACGGCATATATATACATATGTAAATGAGTTTTCCAAAGGCAATGTTTTATTCGTATTTCGTTTATTGACAAGTATAACGAGCCAAAAATTGTTTTTTTTTTTATTTGAACAGAAGTTTTATCGTGGAACGATAAAGCGGATTTAATCTAATTTTAAAGTTTGATACAGCAGGCAACATCACAATATTATCTGGTCGAGAAAAAACTGAAACTGTTGTATAAAATTTTATTCTACATAATTTTATTATATCCGTAATTTTAAGGACTCTAAACAGTTTCATTATAAATAAACTTTCTGGAGCGAAATGGCACCTTACCATTACCAAACCATCGCAGGTCATTCACATGATCTCTGTAACATTATAGTATAATAATTAACGGTATGTATTATTCTTATACTAATTTGTATTAGCCAATTGGAATGAATGAAGCTATGCAAGGTCGTGAAGAAGATATAAGAGCAGCAACACAAAAATAATGCGTTTCTATAGCGAGATATTCCATTAACTCTTATATATATGAACAAAAATGATATTGATTATTATTAGACTATGCTATAATTATTACTATTATTATTAATTAGTTATATCTTGCAGATGATAATTTATCTCCGCCTATTGCGAATGTTATAAGTTATATTTAATTAAAAACGAGTTTTTTAATATGTATGTATTAAGTCGGGGGCTGCACCGTAAACGCATGATTATGCGTATAGCGGACCAAAGACGAGCCCTCTTATCGAAACGTGCACAGACATGTTATATTATATAATATATTATATATGCATGGGCTCTCACACGTACACAGCTGCATACTCGTAAACGAGAAACACGAGATCGGTTCTCATTCTCGAGGTGAATTGTATCTGCTGCTGTTGAACTGCTTGTCGATACGATTAATGTACTCCCCTCTTCTCCAAAACGCCAAATCTGACAATGAAACGACTGAGTTTTTTTTCATTCGTCTCTTATCGACGCCTATTTAATGCAAACATGTCCGATCCTGTTTAGATTACATTATGAATTTATAGTGAATGATATCGAACGCATATTATTATATGCTTAAAGCACATTCTATTTACCGATAACAAATCAGAGAAAAGCTGGTGGAACATGTTCTATTTAGAAATCAAATTTATCTTTTTTATCCAATCTTAGTTTTCATATTTGTTATTTGTATCATTTTTACAGATCATTCTTTTAGTTCTATATTTGACCGAGCGCAATTTTCTTTTTCAATATGAGATTATGAAACAGATTATTTTCATGATTTTTCATCAACTTTTTTACAATCATTGCATATATTAAATCATTTCTATATAACAGAACATTTTAATATTTTAAAATACAGCGCAGATAAATAGTAATTATACAGTCACACATGTTCGTTATTTTATAGCCATAACATTATTCAGAAATTTTGCATTGATCTTCATTTTTCAGTCATGTAGAAATTTATTATAGTATAAAAAAAAACAGAAAGTTGATAATATTCTCAAATATCAATTGGTGTGATCAATATATATCTCTCTATGTCTACAATTGGATCACAACTCTCTGCGTTGTAACTTTAAGACTGTGTTTCATCTAGGCGAAAAAGTGAATATAGAGATGCAGAATATAAAATAGAGGGAGAGGTGCCAGTAAAGACAGTATAATACAAGTTTGCGGATCGTGTGAAAATGTACAATAGATGTAATGTGATTATTATGGTGGATTATATGGGAGTCTTGCGAGAAAAGAAGCAAACGAAAAGAAATACTAGAAAATGGGACGGAAAGTAAATGTTCTTCGGGCGTGCGAGAAAAAATATTAAAAGTGAGAGAACGTGAGAAAGTGATCGCGAGAAGTATGTATATCTGTATATAAATATATACCGCGCGATTATAAAATGATTATATAACAAATGGTAAAGCGAATACAAAAAATACTTGTTTTTATATCAGATCTGTATTATAGCGGGATATTATTCTGTATTTTGTAATCAGAACGGAAGCTAGGGATGACGAACGAGTGTCTGTATGTGCGTGTAATCGAGCCTTTAGGTTTTAAGCATAAGTTTCTGTGACGATCTATCGTGGACCGGAGAAATCGTACGGTCAAAGTTATTTAGGAGAAATTTCGAGATTTCTTGCGTGTAGGTGCAAAGGAATTCCGTTTGATCCCATTCGTAGTCGCTTGTGATATCATTGAACGATTTTAATCTGTTTCGATGCAAGCAACAATCCGTGATTATCCATGGATGCGATTTACTGCCAATGAACGTAACGAGGCATGATTCGATTAATTTTAATGCATTATGAATCGCATTAGAAATGTTCTTTGAAAATAAATGTTAGTTATTTTATTAATGTACAATAACGATATTAATGAATATTTTAGATAATGCCATCAGATAAAGGAAACTTTTTATACGTCCTTTTTTAAATTTTATTTTACGCAAGAGAGAGAGAGAAAGAGAGATTTTTGTATGTTAAAGAAAAAGCGCGAAACAATGTCGTTTGTAGAATTATCGGGAATTTCTAAGCAATCACTTCGTTCCGAGCCACTGCCATTTGATGAGCAATCTCGAGGTAGTTAGAATTTGTTTTTGGAATGAATTGATGTTTCTAATGTTAAACGACGATGCGTGAACTACTTTTGCTTCCATTTCACTGCCATTACTATTTCGAACGACTGAACGTTATGATCAAAAAGATCACAGTTATAAAGTTCGCCTATGCGACATAACGAATATCGAGAAAGAAGACAGAATAGATAGCAATGCCTCGTTACGTTTCGCTAAAAGCCTAAAAAACCGGCGTGGGATGGGGTCAAGGCGTAGTTATCGTAGTTGACAATGAAGTCGCTTGTGCATACGAGAGGAGAGTATAAGATAAGAATAAATTCTCCTTCATCATTTGTTCCAGACCTCTAACTATATATACAGCTTAAGCTTATTCATTTCCGCGGCGTTTGGATTAAGATGTGATTTTTTAATCCTCGAGTGGTCATGAAATTTCTCATCTACGATTAATTGCAATAGTGCAACATATGTGTCAAAAGTCATCGTGTATATTGCATCGATAACGATAATAAGAATGAACGAAATCTTTCAAAATCATTGAGATTTATGTATCTATCTTAATCCAGAGCTGCATTACTGTGACGCGATGCACACACACACTACTCTATCACTTGTACATAATGTTAGAGAGGAAAGAACAAAAAAAAAAGAACAAATCGAGATTATATTTTTTCTATCGATCCAAAAACGTGGTGACCTATCAACATCGTGCATCCAGGATTATTTAAGCGTAACTTCGTATATCCTTTGTACCGATCATTTCGCGAACGATGAATCGTTTTTTGAGAAAAGAATCATACTTTTTTTTTTAATTCGAGAGCGTTACTTGGATATCACCGAACACCAAGTGACCCTTACGTTGATGCCGTACCTTTGCTTTTAATCGGTGCAACTTTGAGTGATGTGTGTTCTTGAGATATATCTCTTTATTGTAAATTATAACTGAGCATGATACTGACCAATCGCGCCTGAACGTAGCTTCAGACTCTCTTTTCCCAAAATGTCTAGAATGCGACGAGTGTTTTAAGGATATTATAAATAAAAGAATTATGATTGTGAATATCTCTTGTGTTACGTTAATGTGATTAAAAGAGACAAAAATAATGTAAAAAAACTAAATAAAGCATACATTTTACATTTATCCACTGTGTGTGATTTTTGGAGCAAAGCGAACTGGATCTTAAAGATAAGTGATGAGCCATGTTTTATACACATAGTTTGTTTATTATATAAACTATTGTAAAAGTTACAATTGTACATTAAAAAGTCATAGTGGATAAGTGTGATGATACCTACTGTGTGATATATGAATTTCGCGATCTTTATCCTAAAGTCATTGGGAGCATACATCCTTCATTATCGTAGAATAGAAAAATTCCTTGACATAAACTATTATATAATATTTGACTGTGAAATTTAAGATATGCAATTATATACTAACAAATATTTCGAATCGGACTTAAATTATAGAGAATACTGTACATTAAAAAAATGCATCGTTTCGAATGTTAGGAAAGTCCGCGAGTCTCGACAAAATTGTACATCGATTAACTTTCCTCGATAAAGATTCTTTCGATACAAAGATAGAATTCAGCTATATAAAAATATTCGTGAAACACAGATTTCAATTATACGGATCAAGATGACAAGCGATTTTTTGCAAGCAACGTAAAAAATCGCTAACGTGTATTACGATGTCGCAAACTTGTAACATTCTGTTAAAATACCGAGTGTAATTCATTATTGTTATCAATCCTCGAATAATCGTACGTATTCATTACTCTTCCGTGCTTCCGGTGACATAAGCTTGTACTTTTCAGCAACCCAGAAAATTTCAAACTAGTCAGAAAACTAGCTCCATTCAAAAAATTATAGTTTGGCTAAGTGATAAATAGCAGCAAATTCTTTATGATTGCCTTCGATGGTACAAGTGTGTGGATGTAAAAAAATGGCCCTGAATGGCGAGTTAGAAATGCAGCACCCTTTCTTCGTCGCAGCTTCGCCGTTAAGTTCACGGTTGCGAATGCTCGAGCTTGTACACATCGTGATATGCGTTGCGTATCAGTGCATATGGGAAACAACTCTCCAATAAGTCCATCGTTAGAAATGGAGATTCTTGTACTATTTGATCTAATAAAAGATAGACGGACTCTCTGTTTCGAGTTGCTTCCTTGTCCGCTTCTTGGCCTAATCTCAACAAACTGGACGAGGCCAGAGCAAGAAACTCCTTCATTCTATCTTCTATGTCATTCTGCCCACAAATCGTGAACAATGCTCCGAATATATTATTTATCGCGGTCGCCATACAATGTATGTTATTAGAATGGCCCTCGAGCGACGCTCTATAGAAGGAATTGTCATTTCGTGCCAATTTTGGAATGGAAACCGCCACGAAGACCATCAGCAGACAAACAAGCAAATGCTCATCTTCATCGACCTCCGCCTTTTGATTTCTTAGCGCACTCGTCAAGGTGGGATCGACTTTGCAAGTCAAACCTGCAGCCGACGTCATTTCGGAGACAACGCGCATGGGATCGCCGGATGGCAGGTGATGTCTAAAATCCAATATGGAGCTCAGCAAGAACGGTATGCGTTCCTCCAGCACATCAACCAATGCCGACTGCGCTAATTGCCGGAAACTCAGAATCACCCCTATTATGGTAACTCGTTGAAGAACATTGTCTACGTGTTGCAGTTTCTTGAACTGCTCTTTCATCACCTCTGGCTTGTCGAAATTAGTTCTTAGAGAGATTAGTACATCCTTATTGCCCGCTACCAGCTTCTTCAATTGTTGCACCTGACTGGCAATATGCCACATCAAATTCTCGTTCAACATTTTCATACCATATGGCCCTATCAGTTCGGCTAACGCTCTCAACTCGTTAATGTCGGAGAACTCCTCAGCATTAAATGGAATGGCACCTTCTACTGACAAGCTGACAAACGCCCGTTGATTCGCAGAATAACAAATATTGCCGGCGCTAACTCGCCTCAGCAGAACGTCCGAATACCACTGCGTGTAGAGCGCGGCTATGGTTTTGTCGCCGTGACTATCCAGCTCCTGAGTTTGCTGAAGTAGGGCATTATTGAAAACGCGCGTGATGTCTATGTGAACATAATTCTCGATAGTCTGAAGGACATTCATGTAGGATCTAACACTGACAAAAAGTTCAGATGGTTTGGCTATCTCGCTGGTATCTGGATTATACATGACCATTCCTACCAGTGCTCTAGCAAATCGCGACTCCAGATGTTGATGCAAATATTCTCTTGGTGCAAAAGTATACTCCCAGACGTTGATAGTGGGACAGTAATTGATGGCGTAACATAACTCGGTAAGGGCCATATGCAGCTTGTCCATCGTCGTTAATTCCTCCCGTGTCTTCCGATAACTTTCTATACCGGGTTTATGAATCTCGTACAAGTTCTTCTTATTTTTGTCCTTCTTCTTACGATTGACAACTTGTGAGATTAACAAAGCACAATGTTTCGCTAGTAATTTGTCGCTCATGTTACATTGCTCGTCGCAAATAGTTGTGATAATATTTTTAGCTTCTTTGGCCATCTCATCCAGGAACATATTGACAACGGAGAGGCTCCTCTCGCGAATGTGATGACGCTCCTCTGGACAGAGTTCGTGTGTGCAACTCTGGAAATGGCTGCATATGAGCGGGAAGGCGACAATATATCGATTCTGAGCAGGAAACTCGAGACACATGTGGAATTGATCTTCAAATATTTTGCTGTAGAAACAGAAGATGGATAAATCAGACGTCTCGACTAGCATCTCGTCTAAATTGTCAACCATTTTTGTGTGAAAGATTACTGTATCCATGAAGGAAGCCAATTCTCTATTATCAGCCAGATTCATATTGCACTTCGCGATAGACATATAGGCCTGCAGCCTAACCCAATCCAGTCGGAAGGCACGGAAATCAAATAATTCATTGTCCTCAACTTGTTTTACAGTCAGACTAGCTATAGTTGAACACATATCACTAAGAATAGCTCCCTCATCTTCAGGACAAACTGGAAGATTTTGTATCATTTGATGCAAAGCAGGGGCATCGAATCCAGAAAGAAATTGGACGTAATACCTTTGAAGCACCTGAGAATATTTCTTTACTAATGCTCGCAGTTCTTCGCAATGGAAGAGCAATTCTGGCAACTGGCGGTCCACCAAATCCTCACCACCTCGTCCTTTACCTTTGCCTTGAATAGGAGGATTGTCCCCATGTCTCAGTAGCCACAGTACCTCGTCTCTTGCATGAGAAAGTCCCATTAAGACCAGCAACGCCTTCGGTCCCAGAAGACCAGGTTGGTCGGTTAGAATTAAACCTAGTTCCTTCAGAGCAGTCCTTAAGAATTTTCGTCTTTCTCTATGCCTGTAACCAGCTTTTTGTACTGCTTGATTGTAACATTCTTTTACTTCTGAAACTCTTTTGCTATATCCTTTCATACTCTCGAAGAATGTTTGAATATATTGATGTATATAAATCACCTCGTCTCTAAATAATGCCAACACCCAACCAGATTCTAAAGCGGTGATCCACAGTTTGCTTGGTTGTTCCTGATTTAAGAATGTATGACAAAGTGTAAATCCAAGAATCACCCATCTTTCTATTCTATCCAAGCTCAATGTTTCACATGACATAGTATCTGTTGCTGCTGCTTTTAGTATCTGGCCAGGACTACCAACGAGACTCAACTTTTGATCAGCTCTCCATGTATCAGCAGATAAATTTCTACCAGGATATACCGGCCACAATGAAGTTAGGGCATTTTTCAGCAATTTAGAATGCGGTATAAACTCTTCTGAAAGTTTTTTCAATGGAGCGTCATAATCCATAATCATCTGTCCTAAGCGAGGAAAACTGGGATCTGACTGACTATGCACCATCTCATGGGCTGCATTGAACAATCCTAGCACCGCTTTACGATCTTCAACTCTTGATAGGAGGATCATCAAACTGATGTAAGTGACTACAAGATCTAAATATCCTTTGGTCAAATCAAAATTAATCGTAATATCCATATGAACACCGCATGCATCCATAGTTGTCAAAAGCTCGCATACATTATCTTTAAAATCTAGTAGATCCACGAATGTGTAGTAATACAATGACAGGGATTTGATGATCTCGTTACGAATGTTTGTAATGGTCTGTAATCCCTTTATATCGATGTTAGGAAACTTTCTGACGATCGCCTTGATGGAAGACTCCAATGCCTTGTCAGAGAGGAATGCAGGCTTCGATTTGGCATCGCCACACGCTTTCTTGATATTATAAATACGTGTTAACATACCGATACCTCTGTCATTTAAAATAGTCAACTTCTCGGCCAGCTTTTGCTGGCTCGGCACGATAGGTCGAGCCATGACCACGTTACTTAATCGCTCCTCACGCGATTGACATTACTTGTCAATTACTGTTTGCAATAGCTGACAGCGATTACTCGACCCCACCCTGGAGAAGATAATCTATTCCGGATGTGCCTCTGGTTTCCTGCAAGGAAAGACGATGCTCGTTTCACAGTACACCTTTGACTTTTCGTCTAGCTTGACTATTCGTGTACTCACCTGTCACCGCGATTACATGTTGTACGCGTAATAATCAATGTATAATAATACGCTAGGCCGAATTAACTCTGTATATTATGCTCCAGGCTCCAGCGCTCCAGCACGGCGCGTACCGCGTGAAGTGCGCCGCTATCGGCGATGCAGTGCTACCAACATGGTGAAACGTAATGCGAATGTAGTCTTCGAGCTTCGAGCAGAGGGGACGACAACGACACTTCTCTCAATTCAAATCGCGGAGTAGTCGTTCGTCGTGCGTGATAAATTTTGCTCATTCGTAGTGTGTGTGTATATTCCTGTGTCGCAAATTGCTGTTTCAGAGGATGGATTGGTTAGCAAATCTTGTTGCAGATAATGTAAGTCGACCATTATTTGCGTAATTGCATATTGTTCTACGGAAAGCTAAATCCGAATCTAACAATATAAGAGCAGTGCCTGCAATATATTTTGGTATTTTTTTTAACCGATATATATACTTATAACAAGTGTATCGGCAATGATATTTTTAAACAAATAGGACTAAATAATTGAAGTATTAATAATATATTAGAAAATTATGAAAGAGTAAATGTTATGTGCGATTAAATTGCATATGTAAAGGTACACACACACACACACACACACACACACAAGAAAATTTCGGCAATTGACTTTGTTGATAGTTCGCATGTTTCAACAATAATCGCTGTATATATGAAATTTGTACAAGACAAGAGCAATTGTACAGTATGAAGCATAAACAATTCATATTTGTATTTGGATTGGAATTATGCAAAATTGAATCTACATGCTATTTTCCGTAACGATAAAGCGTATAAAAATTTATTTTAGCGTTGGCTCCATCTACCAAAATAATATTGCACTTGATTCTTTTACCACCAGAGGCAATTTATCGACAGATTTCTGACACAATTATTTCCTGTGTGTATGATGAATATTTCCCCTTTTTCAATCTAAAATTTAAATAAAATAAAATAATTATTTTATTTTATTATATTTTTTATTATAATTTTGAACATTAATATTTAAGAAAATGCTATTTCCTTAAAAAATTGTATAAAGTAAATTTAAGATAGAGTAGCTTTAATTATTTTCAAGTAGTGATACTCTATCTCTTTAAAATAAATAATGGAGAGAAAAAGATGGTACAAAAATTGAAAAAAATATATTTTATTATACACTCTATTTATTTTATAACAAATAATATCTATACGATGAGAAATAAGACAAATATATAGAGAATTCGATATTATGTGTGTCGGCATAAAATAATATTTACAAAATTTTGAAAAGAGCAAATTTACGTAATGAAAATTTTCATTATGTTACGGATATTAGTAAAAACAATCAAAAAAATTGTTTGTAATATTTGTTTTAACATAAATTTATATTCTACATAACGAGAGCATAAAAATAATATAACAGCATGTTGTACTACATAATTTTTGAAAATCTAAAGTTAAAAACCACTTCTTTTTACTCTATACTTTACGAAATGATTGATAGTCCCGTCTAGTGTACATAACTTGGTATTTGCAGACGATATATCATTCGCGGTCGCGATATAGTATAGAATATTTCGCAGATAGTGCAGTTGGGGGGAGCGAGTAACTCGGGACTGATATTCGTCATACGTCAGGGAAATGGCGCAAAAAAAAGTCAGACAAAAAAGCTTCCAGTATCCGGATATATGATAATGGATATAATCCTTCGATATCTTATCTTTTATGAGCGTTATTCGTTTATGAGCGCTTTTGGATACCGTTCAATTCTCATCTCGTCCTTTCTTCCGCGTCCGTGGCGGTGGCGGTGGCGGCGGCGGCAATGGCAGCAGCCGAACCCTCCTCGTGGGTAGCATGAACGAAGAAGCCCCCTTCCCTTATTGCCTCGGTTTTACTACTTTCCCATTTTTCATTAGCACAATCAAACCGGCCGTACGCGGAAAAACAATGACTTCTTGCCGGTCTTCGACGTGGGCGTTCCTTAG